>NW_017308359.1:0-46361 GCF_000935625.1 Nanorana parkeri | reverse complement strand
TGGAACAGAGGATCACTTTGGGGACCGGCAGCAGTGACACAGGTAAGTGCCCCACAGGGGATGTGGGGCACTAAAAGGTATTGGGTATTTTTTAACTTCATGCATAGAATGCATAAAGGAAAAAAACGACCAGCGTTTAATACTACTTTAAGATTTTCAGTAGCATTTGAATTAGTTCTCAGACAGCTACTAAAAGTGCCTCTCTAATCTAGCCATTATAGTTTTCATATACCAAATTGCTAAAAGCTTAAAGTGACATTAAACCCTCTGATTTTTTAACATAAAACAATACTGTAATGTGTGCCTTACTGTAATCCATGGTTGTTTCACTTCTCTTTGCTGCTCTTCCTTTTAAATCTTTATCTCTTCTCATGCTGGGGAAGAACTTCCCTTTGCAGCTGAGTGCCTCTTCCTGTAGTGCTGGCTCAGGTTGTGAACCTACACACAGACACCATGTATCCATTTCAGAGACAAGGCAGTCTGCTGCAAAACAGAAGTTCTGCCCAGCATGAGAAGAGATACGGATTTAAAAGGAAGAGCAGCAAAGAGAAGGAAACTACCATGGATTAAAGTAAGGTACACATTACAGTATTGGTTTATGTTAAAAAATCTGAGGGTTTAATGTCACTTTAAACTGAAATTGTTATTGTATGGAGTGAAACCAATATGGGGAGTATACTATTATTTATTGTACTTAAGAGCAGATTCCCAAAACCTTTCTTATAGGAAGTATGGCTTCCAGAAGAAGCCTTGTATTTACCAGGAGGCAGTCCATAGTAATAGAAAGGAGAACTCTTGATGCAGCTAAGAAAAAATAAATACTTATGCTGGTAAGTTGGCACAGTTTGTGTGACAGTGATCAGGGATGTCAAAAAAAGCCATCATCTCCGTAGAATAATTTTACTTTTCCCTTACACACACCCCAGCTTGTGTTATTCATTCATCAGCCTGTTCTCATCCCCACCAAAGATCATAGTTTTAAACAGGACAGCTTTAGATGATTACAAAGACGTTTTATTGTTTTGCTTGTGGAACCAGGGATCATAAGCTACTAACAAGACCAGACAAACCTTGTATGTTCAGGGATATGTTTATTCTCACAACAAACTACCCATTGCAAAAGAGCCTTCATAATTATATTCCAATGATATAAATAACAACACTGCTTGCCTAAGGCATCTTCAGTTCTCAGCACCTTGTACTGATGCCACCACCAACATATCCTCTATAATCTACAATTGTGGTCATCCAGTGTTCTTATAATACAGCTTGTCATTACTGGTGTGAAATTTCCTTTATATGAACATACAGTTGGCCACTAAGGCAAAAAAGACTAAAAATCAACAAAAGGCTGAGAAATGTATCTCACATAAGTGACAGCTAAATGGTGCTGGATGGCACATCTCAGAATGAATTAACCTAAGGATTTGGAATTTCAAACAGTTATGCATTTCTTCTATGTTACAGCAGTCCTAAACCCTAATGCAATACTCACCTGTTTTGCCAGATCCTATAGTCATATAATGCTGCATAATACTTACCTGACAGTCTTTCCATGCTTGCTTCAGTTGGCAGAACTCTAACACAGGAGACAAGCAAAATGTGGCTTTGCCTGAATACAAATCCCAACCCCTTTGACGCCAACCACATGTCCAAATACAATGGCTATGTTTGGGTGTGTTAGGAACCTTAGACATGCTCACACTCCTACTCGGCAGCCCAACTGCCCTCTTCAGCACAGTCAGAGCATCAGAGTTTACTGGGAAATGGGCCAGAGTCTGGCAGCAATGCTCCACCACTTTTATTGGCTGGCAACGGCACTCCTCTCTGCAGAAGTCCTTGTTGCTAGGCAGTGGGTCAGCTCCAACTGCCTAGACTTATCCCCTCACATTGGTTGCGGTACTCTATTTGAGCATCTTAAGCTCAGGGCATCTGAGCTTGTGATAGCATTGGCTGCGTAATTCCTGCACCTTCACCTTAACCTGCTTGTGCCTACCTTGCCTAGTATTTGGATTCTCCTCTTACTGACCCCTTGCCTGCTCAATGTATTATGCTTTTTATGCTGCCTGCCCTGATCTTGGACTGCCTTTTGGATTATGCTTCTGCTGCATGCCTCGATTTTCGACTGTCTCTAACCTCTACCAGCCTCCTTGCTTTGTTATGGGATACACAGCAGCTTAGCTCAGTACCCAAATCAAATGGTACTCAGCTCTGTGCTATATATACATTTTACCTGTTTGCACCAAGCCCATCTTTCCTCGCATAATTTTTTCCTCTCTTGATTAGGTGGCTATTCATTTTCCAGTTCTATTTGGGCCATTGCTATATTCAGAGGAATGCTTTAGTTTTAGATTTTCAGTGATTTTACAGGTTAGAGTGTGGCTTAGTTTGTCCTTTATCTCATAACTGTGTCATGCTGTATTTTTCCATTATTTGGTCATTGTGCATTATCAGGGAATCATTACTTTACTGGATCAGGCTTTGAACTTTCATTATACAATATTGATATAACTGTTGCTAATAATTATTATTTTATAACAATTTTTTATAGTGTTAAAGCTGAAGTTTAGCTTAGATTTAAAATGCCTTCCCCTTTGCCCCACCCCTTTCCTACTATCCAATGCACCTGCAACAAAGATTTCTAAATACAATTGTATAGTTTAGAAAAAAATACCTGTACACAAACCCGAGTGATGTCTCTTTTTCTAATCTTTGCTGGGCACCAAGTTCATGTTGGGGGAGGAGCCAGAAGATCCTCCTTTGTCATTGATGATAAGTCGCATGTCTGGCAGTGCCTGTGCCCTGCTATGATACAACTTTCAGAGGCAAGAAGTGGGCATTCCTGTTTCTGCATACAGTCCGCCCATGCAAACGCCCACTAAGGAAGTAGATCATAGGAAAGCAAAAAGAATCCTGGAGTGCATCACTAGAGGGGTCGCCAACAGGAGGAAGGACATCCTGATTCCCTCTATTTAGATCTATAGTTAGACCTCATTTAGAATACGGTGTCCAATTCTGGGGATCTCACTTGCAAAAAAAGATATTGATAGAACAAGTCCAAGGACAGGCAACCAAATTAGTGAAAGGTCTGAGGGATATAACATATTATGAGAGACTGCAGGAAAGTAGTATGCACAAACTGAAGGCATGAAGGGAGGACATGACTGAAAACTGTAAATACGTTCTGGGTATAAAGTATGAAGAAGCATAAAGCGAAGATCAATAACACAGGGACATGGCCTTATACTAGCAGGAGAAAAGTTCAAAACTAACTATAGAAAGTGTTATTTTATGAAGTGAGTTAGTCAAGAGTAATTGGATTCTACCATGCTTGGGAAAAATGTAGATCTATATTTAGACAAAAAGGTTAAAAGAAACCCACAAAAACATCACCAAAAAAACTCAAAATGCGGCAAACTTGACGAACCACTTGATCTTTATCTGTCATCACTCTTTTATGTTTATATGTTTTACATAAGTGAGAATTCTAAACCAAGTTCTCAGAACACATATGTCACCATCTGTACAATTAAGACACAACAGACAGTGGGCCCAACCCAACAGTGTTTACTTTCTAAATATTTGAAACACTGTCCTGACCCATTTTCTGTAGTGTCTCTATGGGAATTTGGAGGTTGGATGTGCACAATCTGACTGCCTCAGGCACCTGAATCATCCAGAACAGACATGGTAAACTAGTGTTTTGGGGGCACATGTGGCCTTCTTGCTTCTTCATTTCTGACCTTATAGAACAGATGTTCTCCAGTTGCTGAAGCTTACATTTCTTTGGGTAACTTTTTCTGAAGTATTGAGCTGCAATGTTTTATAGCCTGTTCTCTGAGATGACGTGAAAGTTGCAATTGTTGCTATGATGTTAAGGGTCAGTAAGGTGTAGTGACTACATTTTCTCTCAAGGCCACAGGACACAAGGGACATTACTTCAACTTCATAGCCGAGACCAGGAGCCACCATTGCCACATGATTCAGTGTACCCAAGCCCACATGCAGCACTTAGGGGTTTTCTGAGTGAAAATGCAGGAGCTTCAACCCCTCTAGAACATGGGTGCCCACAATTTTTGTGTTAAGATCTACTTTTCAAATGACGAGCTACATGAGATCTACCAACTTAAAAAAAAAACCCTCGCTCTCTCTCTCCTGGCTGTCTCCCCTTGCTCTCTCGCCTTGCTGTCTCTCCTTGCTCTCTCTCCTGGCTGTCTCCCCTTGCTCTCTCTCCTGGCTGTCTCCTCTTGCTCATCCTCCTGGCTGTCTCTTCTCTCTCTCCTGGCTGTCTCTCCTGGCTGTCATTCCTTGTTTTCTCTCCTGGCTGTCTCTCCTTGCTCTCTCCCCTGGCTGTCTCTCCTCGCGCTCTCTCCCCCTGGCTGTCTCTCCTCACTCTCTCCCCTGGCTGTCTCTCCTCACTCTCTCCTCTGGGTGTCTCTCCTCTCTCTCTTCCCTGGCTGTCTCTCCTTGTTCTCTCTCCTGTCTGTCTCTCCCCGCTCTCTCTCCTGGCTCACCTTGCTGTATTTTGCAAACAGTGTAGTGCAACAGGCTGTGTAAACTAATATTCTTTGATGTAATACATAGCAGCACTTCAACCACCAGTATCCACCAGAAAGGTGTCAGGGAGCTTGGCTCAGCAGACTCAGGCTAATAGGTAATCATGTGTGCACAGCTAAATAGATATACCAAAATGGAATAAAGGGGCCACCATTCACACCCTTCGTGATCTACCAGCATCAGCTTTGCGAGCTACTGGTAGATCACGATCTACCTAATGGGCACCCCTGCTCTAGAAAATACATTTTGTCTGCATGATAAACCAGCATTCACCCTTTAATCTCCAGGCTTACTCAGGGTCATTCACATCCTTCTCCAAGGAGTCTAGTCCCTTCAGATTCCTGTAACCACATGGCAGACCCAGGAGCAAGAAGATGCATCAACCTTTCTTGGTGGGACCACAATTTTGTGGTTGTTCTACACCTCACCCTGTCCTACCCATACACACCTAGTCCCTAAACTCTGCTCACAAGGGCCCTCATTGCCTATGTTCTTTGCTGATAGTGCAGCTGCAGTAACTGGACAGACTCATCTGGATGCAATAAACCTTTTACTGGGTCTTTGGAATGCAACAAGCTCATGATCAGCAGAACAGGTTTTCAAGTTTAACAATAAACATTACAGTTAACAGGTACTGTTAACTGTAATGTGGAAGATTTACAACACTTGATAGGCAAGAAGCTGTCCCAACCAATGTCCTATGTCCTTTCACCTGACTTGACTGGAGAATGGTTTAAGTAACTGTTGCTATGCAAAGCAAGGAGAAGAGAAAAATATCCAAACCACCCCCTACATGCCAAAGTGCCATACTCTTTTTTTTCTTTCCTGTAATTAGGCAGGTTTGGCCCTCATTAGGCATAAAGGGCTTGATTTACTAAGGCAAACAGTCTGGTTATTTTACAAGGGCATTTGCACTTTGCAGCGGATGTTTCTCCTTAGTTTACTGAATGTGGTAAAATTTCACTTTGCAAAGAATAACCAATCACATGCAAGGAAACAAATTTTTTTTTATTTTTGCTTGCACATGATTGAAATCATGGAAGTCAGCGGAGCTTCACCCTATTTACTAGGCTAAGGGGAAGCTTCCCCTGAAAAGTGCAATTCCCTTCTTGCAAAGTGAACAGCTCATTTGCCTTTAGTAAATCAACCCTAATATGTTACGACCCCTGAAGGTTTATTCCATTCGGTGCAGGACACTGTTTCATTTAGGTATGACATTCCTATTTAAAGAAAGCAGTGTCTGCAAACAGCTCACATACATTAGAACACTGCCAGATCAAGCTAAAAACAACCCATCTGGCAAAATGTAATCTAATGTCTATATGCAGCTTAAAGTATATCTAAAGCCAAATCCTTTTTTTAGGTTTGTATAGAGCATTGAGTAGTTAAAACCATGTTTGGCTTTTTTGCCACCTGTGTTCGTTAGTGGTGATGTACTTCACTTCCTGTCCAGTAGACACAACAGGAAGCGAGAGGAAATTTCTCCAATGTAAGGGAAATCTAGTCTTATAGAGTTGTCCCTAGATCAAGTGCCTATGTTGGAGGATTTCCCATCTAGTCCCGTTATGGTGACAACTCAATATTTTGGATGTCCGTTTACAACTGAGAGGTCCCCATGGGCTAAATAAGAAAAAAAGCTTGATCCCCCCCATCCATGCTCTTTTGCTGACTAATGTATTCAGATTACCTGAACATTGAATGCAACTGTTTGGCCGACAATTTTCCACCGGGCTTCTTTGGCAAAAGTTGGAAAATTTAGAAAATTCCACTTTTTTCGAACCCAAATGTGCCGGCAGTGCCACCCACGTATTACATTTTGTCAAATTCAGCTGAAATCGGACAAAATTCTCTACGTATATGGCCATTTTAAGGGAGTTCAGCTCACAGCAGATTACTAGATTTCATGGCCATACCAGGCATATGGGGACATCTCCAGAGTCATGGATAGCAATAAATGATGGAATCAAAACTTGCCTTGTTCCCACAACTGAAAAAGTATTATATAAAGTTTCTTTTCACATGCTGACCAGTTTCCCTCAGCTAGGAAAAGATTAAACAGCCAGGAGTATGAACAAATAATCCCCACATGAGTTCCGGGGACTGAAGCAATCAGCCTGTTAAATCGCAGGATTATAGAAGCTTTGGCTTTATAGGATAAATCAGTGATACATGCGCCATCACTTATCCCCCACTAGAGAAGGCGTTCAATAGCTATCAAAATCTCTGCTAACTAAAACAATAAAATGGCCTGAAAAAAAAACCTGTTTAATAAACTACATTAATTTATAGCAGCAGACCCATTCAGATGCATCAAACCGAAAAAAACATCTGATTGGCCAGAAAAGACACATGTCTGATACAGTTTCATTTTTGAACGAAATTCGGACAGGATCCGAAATTCAGATTCGGACACATTCAGATGCTTTGTGATTCGGAAATTCAGATGTGTCCGAATGTGCGAATTTCGATTCGGAACGAAACAAATCGCACATGTCTAATTTGAACCCTGGGCAGCCATGTCAGCACTCCTCTGCTCAACAAAAGTTGATTTTTCAATTAGCTTTTGTCGAAGAAGCCAGCCCGAACAGTGACCCCGAACAGTGCTGCATCCAGTCAGATGCAAGCACTTTCTAGGTAATCAGCAGCCGCTGGAGCAGAAGCTGCTCTATACAATAGCCAGCAGCACGTTTAGCGTGGATGGGGGAATCTGTTGCATTTTATTTTGCTCAGCCAGCTCTCATGTAATAGTGTATGGCAAGCTTTATTTGGACATGTAGTTTTAGATGAGCAAAAAACAAACCAAAGCCTAACTCCAGCTATCTTTGCGGGTAACATCCCTAAACTCTTACCAGAGAACAGTGGCGTAACAATCGCCATAGCGACCCAGGCGGCCGCTATGGGGCCCGTGCACATCCCTCTGAGGGTCGCTATGGCGTCTCGGGTGCTGGCTGTCACTGACATACTCAGCAGCTGCTGTGATGGAAAACGTTCCCACTCACAGCCGCAGCGGAGCTGTGTCAGTGACAGCCAGCAGATGTGGCAGAATAGGCCGGTTACACTGGTGTTCTATCGATAGTCCAAACTTATCGAGTTGTGGGACCGCATGACTTCCGGTCCCAGAACTCGATAAGTTCGAACTTTCGATCGATCACCGGCATTTGCAGTAAAGGAGGCGGGGCCCGCCTAACAGCAACCCCGCCTCCTCTCACATCACTGGCCAGCGATCTAAGAGCAGGTGGGGCCAGTGATGTAGGAGGAGGCGGGGCCCGGGAACGGAAGAGGAGGCAGGGGCCCGGGAACGGAAGAGGAGGCAGGGGCCCGGCGGCGGCGACCACGGAGGTGACAGGTAAGAAGCGTACAGCGCAACTGAGACCTTGCAGAGCCCACCATAGAGATTCTATGGTGGGCTCTGCAAGTGGCATAACTAGCAATCACGGGGCCCCATACAAAATTTTGCTATGGGGCCCTGTGATTTCTAGTTACGCCCCTGCCAGAGAACAATATTTTTTCACAGCAGCGGGCCTTTTAGTGATATTTTTCTCAGCTCTATCCTAAGAGTATAATGTTACAGAGATGTAATATTTAAGACCCATTGAGAGACTGCCAAAAGTATTATCATTGGTAGGCTGTAGCTTCAGTCACTGAGTCTCAACTACTGGTTGGGAACTGCGGACGTAAACGCCTGTCTTTACTGGATGGAAGCATTTGCTCCAATTTGCACCTTGATTTATACCTCCTAGCTGAAATCAGATTTGCAGTAGAGTATCAACACAATTAGTTCTGACACTAAGCCATAATAACACAACATGACCTTTACATAAGAGTGATGGACTGACCTCTTTATGTAATAGTATGAAAGGGTTAACAGCTTTCTAAAACCAAGGGCCAAAATGTCAGCTATGTCTGCTGGTAAATCTGAAATTACAATCTGTCCAGTAAGTTCTCATGATTCTCAATGAATGCCACTTTTTCAGTTTAGACTGATTTCAGTCTGTAAAGAAACAGTGAGATGAAGGGACTGTAGGGTGGAAGGGTTCATCCAAAACTCATATCATAGTAAAACGTGAAACATTTAGAAATAGTAATTATGGCAAAACTCCAAGAAGGAGAGCTCAGATTCAGAGCCCACCATTGAAGGTGAGTGATATACAGTAGTATGGCCCCGGGATCACTCTTGGACAATTTTATATAGAAGTGCCTGGAGAATGACATGGCATGAGGCTGAATACAATTATCATAAAATTAACTTTAGAGTTATTATAGAACCAAAGCCAAATCTTTTTTTTTTTTTAGTTTTCGATAGAGTAAGGGAGGTTTATATCCCCTTCGTCATCTGTGTCCCATTGGGGAGAATTTCCTTTACTTCCTGTCTTATAGCCACAATAGGAAGTAAGAGGAGATCTCTCCAAAGTGAGGAAAATTCCTGGTGGTCAACAGGGTCACTAGAATTAGTGTCCCCATTCCTGTTCTGATGACTACCCAAAATCTAGGATTTTCTTTCAGTCACCAAGATAAATAGAGAGGGTAATTCCCTAACATGAATACAGAGAGCAATAAAAATTGTTGTTTTTGGGGGGTTGTTTTTGATTTATTTATTTTTGTATTATTTTATTCATCTGTTTTATTTTTTATTTTTTTTTACCAATGCTGACTTTGGAGACATTCTCTCTTTGAGACAGAGAGCCCTCAATCTCCTTCTCATCTGCAGCCCCACACGCACAAACACTGAACAGAGAATTTCTCAGGATAGAGCACTTCCTGTTCATTTACAAACTGAAGAGATAGTAAACATGACATTTGTGTTTACTATCTCTGCAGTTATTAATGAACACCATAGTGCTCAATACTAGGCACTCCTGTGTTCATTCTGGAAAGTGAAGGATGGGTAAAGATAAAAGAAATGTGCACCGCAGTCTGCTCCCCTCGATGTCTCCGTCTCCTCCACAACCTGTTGTCTGCTGAGAGAGGCTTGGGGGAGAGCAGCGGGGATTGGAGGGCACACAAGAGAGCAGTGGGGATTGAAAGGGGACATAGAGAAAGTGGAAGGGAAGCTGCAATTAGCTTCCCTTGCAGCAGAGGAGAGGAACATTGACAAGTGGGCACGGTGCAGGCGGTGGTCACATTTTGTTATGAAGGACTGTGATCAGAATGCAGAGAATTTAAGGCCTGCTGACCTGGCTAACTGTATGGCTTTCTATTTTGCTGTAAAGCTTAGGTTGGTTTCAATGAATAGGGTCAAATTAACCCTTGCGCACATGGTCCCCATTCATCCCTTTGAATTGCTCTATAAATATTCTACCTAAGTCACAAGGCTGTCCATAGGTATGAACAGGGATTTTAGTGTGTATGTGCATTTCTATTATGGTAAATGTTTCCTTAAAAGTGTTACTTTTCAGTATTGAATAGAATAGGAAAGGGTTATAACTTCTGCTGTGCTGACTGTTTCCCTATCAGTAGGGATGCACCGATACCGGCTTTTTGTACGTTTTTTTTTAGTACAAATACCGATTTGTCTTTCTGTACTCTGCTAGCATGGAGCTGGCTTCCCGGACAATCAGGAAGCTGTGCGGCATTTCATTAACCGCTGCCCGGCTCCTTAATTGTTCGGGAAGCCGGCTCCATGCTGTTTGGCCAGCTTGATGCTGATTGGCTTGGGGTTTTTTTTCTAGCAATTGGTTGGAGTAGTGAGGGGTTAGTACCTGTTGGGTATTTATGGCTCTATGGGTCCCTGCTAAGGAGATGTACACTCTCTAGATGTCCTGGTGACCACTGTCACAAGGGCTGAAAATGAAAAAAGTTTTCACCAGATGAAGAATCAGGGAGAAATATTCCAATGTAAGCAAATGTTCTGGTGACAACTATAATTAAATTTTCCTAACTTTCACGAGAGTTCCTGTTTTGTCTTCATTACAGGAGGTAAGGAGACATCAACCCAATGGCATGCAGATGGCAAAAGAATACCTGACAGGGGTTTACTTTTAGTACTTTACTTTAAGTGCAACTAAAGCCAAAACCTTTTAGTTTTGGATACAGTAGAGAGGGATTAGAACACTTGTCAGATTTGTATTGCTCTCTATATTCATGTTAGGGAATTACCCTCTCCATTTAACTTGGTAACTGAAAGAAAATCCTAAATTTTGGGTAGTCATCAGAACAGGAATGGGGACACTAATTCTAGTGACCCTACTGACCACCAGGGATTTTCCTCACTTTGGAGAGATCTCCTCTTACTTCCTATTGTGGCTATAAGACGGGAAGTAAAAGAAGTAAAGGAAATTCTCCCCAATGGGACACATATGACAAAGGGGTTATAAACCTCCCTTACTCTATCCAAACGGAAAGAAAAAAAAAGATTTGGCTTTGGTACTATAATAACTCTAAAGCAAAAACAAACAGATTTTGGCGTTAGCTATATAGAACCTGTTGTAAAATGTGTGTGGCCACACAGCCTGGGCATCGCTTTGCTTTGCTCTGCCTGCTGCATATCTACATTGAAGAGTTAATCAGTGCACAATACTGTACAGTGTGTACTGTGACACTGCTTGAAAACATAAAACAGAGCCATAAAATGCTAACAAATGGGGAGGATGATGAAAAGGTCATTGCACTCTACAGCTGCTCAACAATCAATGTACCATTGGAAAGATTGTATATCTGTACATAAGGAAGCAATAATATGAGCCCTGTGTCTGATACGAATGACAAAGCTATAACTAATTTGTTCTTTTCAATAGAAACTTACAGTGTTTTACATAATTCCTGAGTTGTGTATGTAAAAGTGATCCCGTTCATTTGAAAAATATTTCCTGTATAAGTTAAGTGTTTAGTAACCTTGTTAAGTTTGTATTTCATTTGTATAAGGGGGTAACAATGCTGATTACATATGCAGACTGTATTTTTATTCCTAATAGTGCTGCACAATGATTGTGCCTTGTGGAAAGTTTGATTTGCAATATGCATTATGTTATTTATAATTGTATTATATCCACTCTGTCTACCCATAAATACAATTGCATACTATTATGTTTCTTTAATTTTCATACTTGTAATATTCAAGATATATTTTGAAAGTTTAAGTTAAAAGGAGAACTATGAGGTGAGTGAATTTTACTCAACCTCATAGTTCGAGCCGACGTGTGACAATGAAACTGTCACACGTCAGCTCAATAGATCGGAAAATGAGCGAACACATACCATCGCTCGCTCACTTCTCGATCATATATAAATATCTGTAATAAATAAATAATAAAAAAAAAATGTTCCTGCAGAGAGCCGTGACTGTCACTCACGGCTCCCTGCTGGGATTCCCCCCTCCCAGCTCCGATCCTCCAGCGCTGACTGGCAGAACGGACGGGGAAGGGGGTGGGTACAGCTGGCTCTGCCTCTAGATAGGCAGAGCCAGCTGTCAATCACGCAGCTGGGTGGATCTCAACAGTAATGTCGGGATCCATCCCGGCTGCGGCGGTCTCAGTATACTGCGAGCTGTAGCTTGCGATATACTGAGCTTTGGGTCACGGGAGGACGCTAGTTTATGTCCTCCCATGACCCTTAGGAGAACTATGGGGAAAAACACTTACCCCATAGTTCTCTTTTAAGACACTGTTCACATCACTTAAATTCTGTTGCTGAATAATGCAACACAACAGGTGTCCCTGCCCGGCTCTGTTTATCTTATCTCTTGTTCTTGGTCACTAGCTATGAAGACTTATAATGAGCTTGTAAGGAGTTACCATTTGAGATGATAATGCTTATCCATTCCTCCATCATCAGTTTATTAAGACCCTGTAGGCTCAATTCACTAAGCTAAAATACCAAGATAAAGAAAACATGACAGTTATTTTTAGTCTAGTCCAATGAGATTTGAAAATAACAGTCACATGACTGAAAATAAAGAAACTTATCCTTGTTTAAAGCTTTGTGAATTGAGCCTCATGCCTGTAAGGTTGTTATAAACAATAGAGCCAGAACATCTTTCCATCCTGTACCAACACAGATGTTGTCAATCTTTATCTTAATCAGATATATATTTTGTTTTGAGGAGCCATTAAGCCTTGTTATTGGTTAACACGCGTGTCAATTTGTTGATAAGACTTTGATATAAGTGATTCTACACCCTATACATCTGTGCTTCTATAATGAAGAATGCTCTGAAATAACAAAAGTATTTTGATTCATATGATCTAAGATATTTGTTAATTGGATCTTCTCGCCTCACAAATTTATATAAAAGGTCTGTCTAATACAAGGAAGATGCGAGGGCACAACAAGAAGTTGGAGGGGATGAGGTATAAATGTAAGCTGCGTTATGGGTTTTTTCTTTGAGAGTGGTAAAAATATGGAATTCACTTCCACAGATAGTTGTATCAGCGGGTGCTCCAAAAAAACATTAGGATGAGTTCCTCAGTTCACAAAGCATACAGGGTTATTGAAATTCCGAACATTATACACACACACATCATACAGGTTGAATCGGATAAACCTGTGTCTCTATTCAACCTCACCTACTATGTAACTATGAGACTCTGCCTTGATTTCTGACTTTTATCACACTTGTCTCTCTGTATACTGGCTATAGAAATATAGATTGCTGAAGATACTTATCTTCTCTCTTATTTGAATATTTATTTGTCAAGTCTACTGGTCATGTCTGACTGACTGAATACAATAGACTTTGCATGCAAGGTTTCTTTTAAACACAGTTTTTGGCAGCTGTAGCAGAACTTTGATAGCATTTAACAGAAAAATCTACACTAAGATCCGGATTTAAACTTTAAAAATTAATTAAAGTACCCCAACTATTAACAACAATGTATCTTATTTGTATATCACTCAACTGTAGATCCTCAAATCATCTCTGAATTGTTGCTGACACTGTCCTTCCTTCTGGAGGGAGGCTACTTTTGTTCCCCATGGTCCCTGTGTGTGTTGCAAAGTAGCCACCGCTCCAAGCTCACTCCTGTGATGGACTACAATCTCCATACAAATTAGTAAACTAAATATGACATGGTAGTCCATCACAGGAGCGAGCTTGGAGCAGTGGCTACTTTACAACACGCACAGGGACCATGGGGAACAAAAGTAGCCACCCTCCAGAAGGAATGACAGTGTCAGCACTAATTCAGCCTACAGCTGAATGATACACTAATTAGATACATTTTTGTTAATAGTTAAGGCTTTAACTCCTGAGTTTAGTGTCTCTTTAAAGGTGAACTCCAAGGAGCTGACAAGGATACTCTTGAAGTCAACCCCTTCTTCCCCCAGGGGCTGCAAGGGTCAAAGGCTTGTTTTGCCTACAGTACCAAGGAAAAGCACTTTTCACTTACTTATCCCTCGCGCCTGCAGGTTTCTCATCTCATGGGACTAGTCCCCCGAAGCCTCCTCTCTTCGATACTCCTGCTGTGACATCCTGCTGAATCAGCCTATATGTGAGCAGTGGGTGGCCCTGTCATAACCTCCTGGCTTGACAAAAGTCAATTTGAAAATCGACTGATGGCGGAAAATTCTTGGCTCAACAATGACTGTATTCTGTCGGATGCAATCACAGTTTGGGTAGTCAGGAAGCTGCCATTGTTGCGGCTGCCTGAATACAACAGCCGGCAGTGGAGATTCCTAACAGCGTGGAGGGGGGAATTTATTGATTTTCTCTCATTCAGTCCATGGGCTGAACAAGAGAAAATCAAGACATGTATGGCCACCTTAACTACAACAAGAAAAGCTGGAATCAGGTGAGAAACAAAGAAGGGGCATGACCTTAACTGGTATAAAGGAGTATCCTAATCAGATGAAGCAGAACCAAGCTAAGAAATCTTCTTAGCACATATTAGCAATTAAAGCATTGTCCTAAGTAATTGCTTCTATTTAAAGCTCAATGGTGCTACTGGTGCTACACACAAGATCTGTGTAATTGTGTCAAAGGGGATCTACCTTCTTTAAAGCAAACTGTAGATGTGTGCTAGGACAGTGATGGATGTGTAGTGGGTGCAAAGCATTAAAGGGGCTGCAAACGCTTTTGAAGAAGAAATAGTATCCAAAGAAGGGATGCTACACAACCAAATGGTAAACACACACAATTATTATTATAATAGGTATTTATATAGCAGTACTTTACTTATTGTACATTCACATCAGTCCCTGCCCTCAAGGAGCACAGTCTAAGGTCCCTACTTCATATGTGTACATAGACATTCTAGGGCCGATTTAGAGGCAATAATTCTACTAGCATGTCTCTGGAGTGAGGGAGGAAATCCACACAAGCACAGGGAGAACAGCACGTTGTTTCCTGGTTGGGAATCAAACCAAGGACACTAGTACAAAAAGGCAAGAGTGCTAATGCTAACCACTAAGCTACTGTGCTATACCTTGGATTTATTTTATGCTGCAGTGCAAATAAAGGTACATGGGTAAGTATGGTGAACAGCCCACACATTGGGGTGAGAGGGTATGTTATAAGGTGTTGGTTGAACATATGTATGATGTGCCCCTGAGTGTTGGAACTCAGGTGATAATTGTCTGTTCTCTACTGTTTGTTTTATATGAAACTTAATAAAAACAATTTAAAAAAAAAGTATGGTGAACAGTTTCAGATGTCCCCACCAATTATCAGGTTCAAGAGCAGGGATGCTTGAAACTGTTGTCTGGTGTACTTACCTAAGTACTTTTGTTTGCACTGCAGCAGAAAATAAAACCATTGTGTGGATTGGTCATTTGGTTGTGCAGCATCGGCTATTACCTTGGACACTATAGAGTCCTTTCATGAAGATTTGGAAATTGTAATAACTCTTTGATTGCATCAAATTCATGACTAAAGTATGTAAAATAGGCATTTTCCAAGCGTTTATTTTCTTGAAGCCGGGGGACCATTTCCAGCAACTTTGCCTCTCAACTTTACTACAGCTAGTTTAATCTGCAAAGGCTCAGACTATCCTCATATTTGTCACAAATCATTTTTAAACCTTTTAATCAACAACAAATTGGGCAATATGTTGTTTTTTTTAGTAAAGTACAGAACTGTTGTATCTAGGCATTTTTTTTATGCTCGGTCTTAGCTATATCCTTTTTGAACCAAATAACACATAATCTGAGCAATGTAACTGCAGGGTCATCTTACTGTAAGGGCTTGTTCAAACCATAACACACATTATAATGCACTCCATGACATGCGTTATAATGTGCTTTACACGTAGCACTGTAATGCACTTTAGATATGGCGTGCCATTCAGAGTTAATTGCACCCTAATGCACTTCTACACTGAAACACACCTGCGATAGAGTGCACCTCAACACACAGAAGCATATGTTTTGTGTATTGCAGTGCACTGGAAAAACAATGCAGGACCTATTTTGTTGTGTGTCGAGATGTGTTGAAAACCCATTTAAAATGCACGGCCTACCTAATGCAATGTTCCTCAATGTACAAAAACTCTATTGTAAATAGCAGCACCATAAAATGATAGTGAAGGGCTATTAACATCTACCACATGTGAATGTCGATTTATATCACTATAGGCAATTTTTGAAACTCACATGCTCATGTGAAAAAAGCAGTCGTAATACCAATTAAGCGCACAACGTTGTATTTTTGTTAGTAGTGTCCTTTTAACCATCCCTGACCAAAACAAAACATGGCATGCTTGCATCAACAAGGAAACTATTGCTTCATTACTACCATTTTGTCTTGATTTGTATTGTGATTGTAATGCCTCCCTTGTATTGTAAAGCGCTGCACAAACTGTTGGCGCTATATAAATCCTGTATAATAATAATAATAATTACAAACCTGCCAATAATATGTTCCAGGACTTTCATCTGATTCTGGTCTTCTTGGTTTTGTCTCAGCATGTCCTGCTGTTCCTCTGGACTCATCGTATTTATTCCATCCAGCAGCCATTTTTCCCGCATCGTTTTTTTCTAGAAATTGAATGAAAAACACATTTTTCTATGTATTATAATAACTATATGTGAAGTAGATACAACAAAAAGTTGTTTCAGAGTTTCTCTGGCTCTAAAACCTATATTAAACATCTTTTTTTTTCCTTTGGGCCATTAGGGTAGGCAAAGAGTTATGTACATATCAGGCATGTAGGCGGCTGCTCTGCTGACTCAGCCAGTGCTGCACAGTAGCCCACTGTTTGTGCCCACCATTGCACAGCAACTATAAATTAATTCAAATTTTACAAGTGACTTTTTACTTAAAAACAACCAGGGCAACCCTTGTGTTGTCATGGAGAGCTTTGTTAGACTTTATTTAGCTTTGTGAAGGTCAGATAAAAGCTGAAATGCTAGAAATGTAAAACAATATATAATACAGTTTTATATTTCTTTTAGAAATCATTGGATCTATTTGGAAATGTAGTTAGTGTAATTAGCTGAATTTGTCATACTAGTCTCCTGTAATCCCTTGTGCAGCACCACTGAGACTGGGAGGGGGAGGTCCAGCACTAGCATTCAATCAGGTTCTGTTGTAGTACATATGTGCTAACAGCAAGAAAAAGCAGAGTGAGCAGAGGAATTACCTGATCAATGTTCTTTTACTCCTTCAATGGCTAATGGGCAGGCTTGGAACGTATTCCTGACCAAGCTCTGCTGCTATTGTTGCTGCAGTGGAGTTTCAAGAGTTGTCTATGTTGTCTGACTTCATCTTAAAAGAGAAGTAAAGCTAAACCATTATTTTGGCTTTGATAAAGATAATTAAATTGAACTGTGCTAATAAATATCTAAGAATAATTTGTGTTCTTATCTTTTAGAGAGATTTATTAGCGCAGTACACTTTAATTATCTTTATCTTGCCAGTGTCTCTCCCCATAGCGCGGAATTATAATCTCAATTATTTTGGCTTTACTTCCCTTTTGAGTCATGGGAGTTCATTTATTAGACGTAGACTGCCTAGGTTTTAGGACACATGAGGGAGATCAGGAGTACCTATAATTTTGTATCAGGAATGGATCATATTTAACTCAATGGCCTTTGAGAAGCTAAAGGTGGGAGAATTTCCTACCAAACAGAAAAAAAATCAAAATGGCCATCCTAAGTATAATAATTGTTTTGGGCAAGCGTTGGTCCTAAGACTGCTAAGGGACAATCTGGCTGGTAGATATGCTGGGAGCTTTATTTTATAACTGCATTATGGCAAAACCATGCTTTAAATCAAATGCTTTGGCTAGAAATTTCAAAAGTAATACAGTGTAAATGACAGGTAACGATACAGTCCTGTGTCTTAATGTAGTGCAGTTAATGTAGCATTTAGGATGAATAGTGTGTCAGGTTTTTGCTGCTATCTATATAGATTTCCTTCACTTCCTGTCCCAGTGATGGTTGTCATGAGGCAGGAAGTAAAGGGAAATCAATCCAGTAGGGACACATATAACAATAACACTTTTATTAGTGTTAGGGTAGGGTTAGAGCCACTGTGTCCCCCATGGAGAGCTCACCCTTACTTCCAGACAGTGGTTATCAAGATAGGAAGTGAAGGAAAATCTCCCCAGTGGAGATTCAGACAGAAATTAACACTTTAACTGGGAATTTTTCACGTCAAATTTGATGGAAAGGGCAATGTGCAATCTTTTAACAACTTAAGCTGGCCACAGAACTCTCATATAACTTTTGGATATGCAGGCATGTTCTGACTTTTAGTTAATAGTATTATTTGACACAACGTTGACATAAATATGAACACTTAGGTTGCTAAGCATTCATATTTATATGTGTGGAAGAGGGAGGAGCAAAGAGAAGGTAGAAGGGAGGAGTCAGAGGAGTAAGTAATAAGGTTTCCAAACTTGCCCAAAAAATAATTTCACCAGACAAAGGTTGGACAGTGGTATGTGCTTGTTCCAAGAGATGGTATTGCCACCCATTGGGGTAAAAACGGACAAATCAGGCAACATTTATTTGCTTAATGGCCACCTTAATAAAAATTCATCTTTGTTGGAAAGCTGCAGCAGATATGACTCTTACCAGTCAAGATTGGGATTGACACATGGCTAAGCCTTATTGGTGGAAAACAATAGGGACACAGAGATAGGAAATTACATCACAGCAGGGACGTGTGGTCAGGGGAGGCAGGTGAGGCAGAGCTTTACCTAGAATTATGGAGGAAAAAGCTGTCAGCTTCAGGTCTGAAGCTGACAGCATCTTCTCCATTCAGATCAGCATCTAACAGGTTACACAGCAGGGAAATACTCCCCGCTGTGTAACCTGTCATGGACAGAGCGCCTCGGCAGTGAGGACCAAGTGAGGGACAGGGAGGCTCCTTCCTGTCTCCTCCCTTCCTCCTTTACACTAGCTTGGGGGTTCGGGACGCGGCTTCGTCAGGCGGGGCGGAGCTTCGGCCAGTGGGGGCAGAGCTTCGGTCGACAGGGGATGAGGCTTCCCCCGGCAGGGGGCTGGGGAATGCCTCACCTGGAGCAAGAGGTACCGCACGTCACTGCATCACAGCTATGTAATTCCACTAAGGAGAACATTATACAAGCATTTCAACTGACTCTACCACCATGTGGCAGAACCACAAATAACAGCATAATATATAAGAAGGTGGTTATTATTATACAGGATTTTTTATAGCGCCAACAGTTTGCGCAGCGCTTTACAATATATAGAAGACACTACAATCACAATTGCACCTGTAAAGGAGTGGAGGTCCCTTGTATTTAGTAGCCCACCCAAGGTTTACAAAGGGTCCCTTTCTGTCCCTCAACCTAGCTTAAACAGGGGTATAAAATCAGACTGTGGGAGGGGTAAGGGGGAGTCATCGAGACCAGAGAAGAGAGATCTGTTTTTGTGGAAGGATGAATACCTTTTAGACCGTAAGTCATCTTAGACTTAAAAGGGAAAGAGGAAAAACTGAGTCATTCCTTTTCCTGCCAGTAGTATGTACTAGAGACTGTGAGTAAGTGGGTGCTGTAAGTCTCCTCCTAGTGCTAATGTGAAACCTCTCGTAGAATACAGACTAAGTGGCGAAAGTTTGGTTCTGTGTTATGGATATCATTGTGCTCTGCACTGTAAAGATGTCATATCATTTATCTGAGAATGTACATTATTTGCAAATCACTAGTAAAAGTTTTTTATGCAAACGAGTATGCTGGACTGGTCTATTTCTTGTAGAAGATAATAGTGTTGCCAATACCTGGTGAGCAGAGACATTAAAACCAGTTCTGGTCAAGAACTGGGTAGTGGCCTAGTAGAGGAGGGTCAACCTGCTTGGTGGCAGCAAGGATGCTCTGTTGTTTCATGTGCCGTGCAACCTGAAGGAACCCCATGTACCGTGGGCTTCCAGGGTTTAGAGGGACCCCATGTGTACTCTGCCTGGAACTACAGTACATAGGAGGGGCCCTACACAGAGTTTGTAATTGTGTAGGTTCTCACAAAGTATGTGGCTGAGAATCATGGGGAAAATTAGAAAGAGAAGTGAACCGGTGTGTTGGCTGCTGAAGTTTCAGACCTGAAACCACTAAAACAGTATAAAAGGCCCCAATGCAGGAACTGCTTAAACAGCCTGCCACAAGGAGTGCTTCACACCTACACTACATTGCCAAAAGTATTGGGGCACACACATGACACGCACATGAACTGTAATGGCATCCCAGTCTTAGTCCGTAGGGTTCAATATTGAGTTGGCCCGCCCTTTGCAGCTACAACAGCTTCAACTCTTCTGGGAAGGCGTCCACAAGGTTTAGGAGTGTGTCTATGGGAATGTTTGACCATTCTTCCAGAAGCGCATTTGTAAGGTCAGGTACTGATGTTGGACGAGAAGGCCTGGCTCGTAGTCTCCGCTCTAATTTATCCCAAAGGGATTCTATCGGGTTGAGGTCAGGACTCTGTGCAGGCCAGTCAAGTTCCTCCACCCCAAACGCGCTCATCCATGTCTTTACGGACCTTGCTTTGTGAACTGGTGCGTAGTCATGTTGAAACAGGAAGGGGCCATCCCCAAACTGTTCCCACAGAGTTGTGAGCATGAAATTGTCCAAAATGTGTTTTGTATGTTGATGCCTTAAGAGATCCCTTCACTGGAACTAAGGGGCCAAGCCAAACCACTGAAAAACAACCCCACACCATAATCCCCCCTCCACCAAACTTTACACTTGGCACAATGCTGTCAGGCAAGTACCATTCTCCTGGCAACCGCCAAACCTAGACATGTCATTCGGATTGCCAGACAGAGTGTGATTCATCACTCCAGGGAACACATCTCCGCTTCTCTAGAGTTCAGTGGCGGCGTGCTTTACACTACCGCATCTGACGCTTTGCATTACACTTGGTGATGTAAGGCTTGGATGCAGCAGCTCGGCCATGGAAACCCATTTCATGAAGCTCTCTATGCATTGTTGTTGTGCCAATCTGAAAGCCACACGAAGTTTTGAGGTCTGTTGACAGTTGGTGACTTCTGTGCACTGTGCGCTTCAGCATGCACTGACCCCGCTGTCATTTTATGTGGCCTACCACTTCGTGGCTGAATTGCTGTTGTTCCCAGTTGCTTCCACTTTGTTATAATACCACTAACAGCTGACCGTGGAATATTTAGTAGCAAGGAAATTTCCCGGATGGACTTATTGCACAGTTGGCAACCTATCACGGTACCACGCTTGAATTCACTGAGCTCCTGAGAGTGACCAATTCTTTCACAAATGTTTGTAGAAGCAGTCTGCATGCCTAGGTGCTTGATTTTATACACCTGTGGCCATTGAGGTGATTGGAACCCCTGAATCCAATAATTTGGAGGGGTGTCCCAATACTTTTAGCAATATAGTGTATATCTGTATAAACAGCATGCTAACAATTTTTCTCTAAACTGATTTTAGCAACTGAAATCTGATTGGCTGCTAAATGTTAGTGTTTTGTTTTCTGTCTTATAAAAGGTACTGGGCTGCTGTAATTCCAGTCTAGAAAGAACATTGTTTAAAGGAATTTCAACACATTTTGTTTACCAAATGCACGTGTTTCAGAGCAAACATATTTCTGCACAATGGATGTCTTTCTGTGCCCGCTCTGTATTTATTTTTCAGCTGAGTGTATGGCATGCACTCCATTGTTCCCAGTGCTCTACTGAAGGAACTAAATCAATTCTATCTGCTGTGGTATGTGTAGTTATATAATTCTGTGAAGGCTTCACATTGTGGTAATCTACCTTTGTGAAAGAATTTTGAACCTTGAAAGCAGCATGTGAAACTGTGTGCTGACACTGACCAGATACCTCTGATTGCAACAAAAATCCAGTATCTGTAAACCGCTGGGAAATTTCATTTCCAGTGATATGTCATAGTAATGATAATATTTAACGGCAAGTGCTTATATCATCGCTAACAGTGACAAGCCATCAAGAACAAAGAAGAGAAACAAAAGTAAAAGGGGTAGAAAGAGAATTAAAAATTATAGATCAATTGACTAAGTACTGAGCCTTGCACTATAAGTTTAGGTGGCCATACCCGAGAGCAGGCTACTAAAACCAACTTTTTACCATACCTGATCCTTGAAGTGATATTAAAATCCAAAGGCTTTTAAGCTATTTCAAATGCTGATTAAATAATTTATAATAGGATGCTGCTTTCTGAAGTCTAAATGTTTTAGCTTACTGCAGAATCAGCTGGTCCCCTGAGCGCTGTCTCTGATATCCTGTTTTAGGGTGGCTTCTTTCCCTTGCAGGGTCTTATGAAGACACCCTTGTGTGTGCTAGTAAGCTGTGTGTGTCTCCAAACACACACACCACACACACACAGGCACGGCAAGGCAATCCATTCCCTTTTCCTCCCTTCTCCAGGCTAGGTAGATGGACAGCTGCTGGGACTGTGGTGTCCCTTGTGAACTTGTACTCAACAGAAAGTTCAGGGAAGCCAAGCAGAGAGAGTTGGAGCCAGCTGTTTGGAAACATGACTGTAACTGCCTGGGCAAAAATTGAAAGAAATACTTTGCTAGGCCAATGTACACTCTTCGGCCACTTTATTAGGTACACCTGTTCAATTGCTTGGCAACACAAAATGCTAATCAGCCAATCACATGGCAGCAACTCAATGCATTTAGGCATCTAGACGTGGTGAAGACGACTTGCTGAAGTTCAAACCTAGCATCAGAATGAGGAAGAAAGGGGATTTAAGTGACTTAGAACGTGACGTGGTTGTTGGTGCCAGACGGGCTAGTCTGAGTAGTTCAAAAACTGCTGATCTACAGGGATTTTCACACACAACCATCTCTAGGGTTTACAGAGAATGGTCCAAAAAAGAGAAAGTATCCAGTGAGTGGCAGTCGTGTGGGCGAAAATGCTTTGTTGATGTCAGAGGAGAATGGGCAGACTGGTTTGAGATTATAGAAAGGCAAATTATAATATTTATACACAAAAGCAAATAAAATCACATAACACAATATTTATGAATAAAAGCAGATAAAACCTTATAAGAAAATGGTACAAATAAGCCATTTCTGGAGCTAATAAGAAACTATTTTCAAACATTGATATATTGTAATAAACTTTACCTTTAAATGATGTAGTTTTAACTTTCCTTCTTCGATTTGAAGGCGTCTTTGTGCAATTTCTTCTTGCAACTTCCTCTTATCCTGAAATAAAAACATACACATTAAAGAATGGATAATTTGCGGAAGATCCTGGGTTAGAGATGGTCATAAAAGGCCCAATACTACTCTTGATATAATGGCCCAATGTTGCCCAGGTAAGGACAGGCAATTTAAGGATAGTCTAGGGAGCAATAGTGAGAACATCACATATTGGAAATTTCCATTTTTGCAATAGAGATTACCTGACTAGTTGGAAAAGCTCCATGCAACAAAGCTAAACGTTCTCAATGAGAAAAGGGAAGAAAAGGGTTCAGCATACATGCACCATTTCTGACACTGTAATAATGGCATAAATGACAACAAGTCATAATCCTACACAAGACAGGCATATCTCCCCGGCATATCTCCCCACCATTCTCTTTGAGTTGTCTACCCTCCTCTGGCCGGCCATGCTTCACAGGGTCTACAAAGATAAACCCATAAGCATGTCTAACTGATTCTTATAAACAGGTGTTCACAAAAAACACAGTGCTTACTCTAAATCATTGATCTTATCAAATGTTTATCCCTGCATAACCATATACTGTATATCATGCAACAAATGTATTGTATAATCACAACATAGCAATAAATATGTTCATCAAATAGTGTCTATTCAAATAAATCACCAGCACAAACATGTATTTATGGTTGAACCATATTTATTAGGACCCCCAGCCATCCAGCAGAGTACTTATCACCTGCAGAAATGAATGGGTGCGCATGTGCAGTAAGAAGAAGACCCAATGGTGATGTTTTTGCTGAAAAGACTATGCAGCACTGAGCTGAGGCACTCACTAAAGATTGCTTGAACAAAGAGGAAGGAAGGTATTTGACAAGGTAGGCTGCACTCATGCATGCCCCAAATAAATAACTAGCAACCTAGGTCATATGTTCTTTACAATACAGAATGTATGGTTTGAAGCAGAGATCAAATAAAATGAACAGAAAGGCTGCCCCATAAACAGCTACACACTATACAGAGAAAAACATTTTAGCTTACATGGGGGGACTTCCGGGGCATGGTGAGGGGGGTGTCCCCCGGATATGTAGACTTATTTACCACCAAAATCTCAGAAAAGAGTATTTATTTATGTGTTTATTTTGTTCTGAGTATTTGTATGGCATATTTATGTCTCAAAATGTAAAGAAATAATTATAATTTTGCGATGTAAATATTATAGGCTACCTCCTATCTTCATGAAGAAGCTTTGGTGAAATGCGTAGAAGGCTGGACCCACAGCACATTTATATATGATCCAAGGATGTTAATCGCAATAACAATACATGATCGGCTTATGTCAATGAAGAGATTGATCATTGAAAGTTTTGTTGAATTGTTTACATGCAGAATGTGATTGTGTGGTACAGGGAGGCTTAGTGCCCAGTTATTAAGCAAAATACTATGTTCAGGGAGTCGTGCTGTATTTACATCTCGGCAGTGGTTTTGCTTATATGTTTTATTATAAATGTCATTAACTAATAACTTTTAATAAAGATGTGATTTGTTTGTTACAATGTAATTGTGTCCTTTTCACTCCTGCGACATCTTAAAAGCCCTGTTTTGAGTATTTTGTTGTTGTATCTCTAAATTTAGGGGTGTGGTGTCTTGTTCTCATTTGGTGGCTCGGAATACATGTTTTTGGAAACTTCCAGGGAAAAAAAAGGTGAATGTGCTTCTGAGGATTATAGCGATTTTTTATTTATGATGGAATTTTAATGCATTAATTTAAAGAGTAAGTGTTGTGCTTCAGTTTAAGTGTTCATGGTAATTTAATACATTTAAGTTTTATGGTTAAGGTGAGTATTGGGGTTACTTGTTTACTTGTTAGGGTCTGATCAGTACTAGATAAGGGTCAGGGACAAACATACCACTATTCTGCTGTTACAGATGGAAATGGGAGGTACAAAGTGTAACACACATGGAATATATTAGTGAAGCTTTCCTAAAACATTTACATAAAACCTTTAGTATGCAGATTTTCACATTTTGAAGAATGCACCAACCTTGGCAAAAATACGTACTAGACATTCATGTTGTTTATTGTATTTAATTTCACACCATTCAACAGCAAACACCTAATGTTAAGACTCTGCACTATAATTCTGCCAAGAGAAAACATTAAGACAGTCAGCAATAACAAAAGTAAATAGTGCAAGATAAAAAGGATAGGTTTAATCTTGCAGATATAAAGATTATAATTTATACCGTGGAACATATTTTTGCATCTTCATACAAGAACACTTCAACAGATGGTTGTTGGCACAGGCAGCCTGTTATTTGCAAGTGATACCACAGACTATGCATTATGTGATTTAAGCAGTATGCATATGGCATATATTTGTATATATTGCAAGGGAGACAGGCTCAACTGGTAATGGCAGCAATAACCATGCACAACCATGGACACCCTGGAATCAGTTCAATGCAGGTGGGTTTTGTACAGCAATTCTGTAGAATAAAAAAGGAAACATCTGCACATCCAATTACTTCAATGCATCAATGACTCATTAGTCCTCAGTTATCACACCCCTGTATATTACTGGTAAGTGCAAAAATGTAATGGGCTTTTAAGGTACCAATTAACACAATTGTAGTCCAAACTCCTTTAAAATAAATAGTTTATTTTAGTTCAGTGGTTCTCAACCTGTGTAACCTCGGGACCCACATGTTTCCTTGGTCATTAAGGCGTGACCCAAAAATGATTTCATTTCTGAAACATTTTAATTTATTACACAAAACAACTTGTGCAGTATTCAGCAATATATATTTTGCTGAAAGTTGATATTAATGCGCCGGCCCGAAAGTGAGGAAATAGTCCCCTCTCTCCCCGGGCCATACCACTTTATCGGAGAGCCCGGGGGAGGCCGGGAGAGAGGGGACAGTTTGACATTATGAGGTTCCACAGGCTGAACCACAAATTCCCACTCTAGTTCTCTCTAATGCAGATAGGCCGGTCTATGCAGACATGACGCCGCGACCCACTGCAGAGGGTGTCGCGACCCACTTTTGGGTCGCGACCCACGAGTTGAGAACCACTGTTTTAGTTTAACATAGTTTATTTAATCCCAAGTTAAAATCATTTAAAAATATTAATTATAGATTTTCCTGGAAAGCTATAATTAACATTTTAAAGTTATTTTAACTTGGGATTAAATAAACTGATGATGATTCTATTTTAAAAGAGTTTGGACTACAATTGTGTTCATTGGTCCCGTAAAAGTCCATTACATGTTTGCACTTATCTGCACTTTCAAGCCACTATTTAAATGTGTGTCAGTTCCTGATTAACAGGGTGCCTCCTTTTTGTTCCACAAAACAAACAGCACATGTGCTTTTTAGCATTCCGTCAGTAGTCAGCCATTCACCCAGCAGCAGGATCTCGCATAGCAGAGACATTGATAGAGAGAGAGAGAGAGAGCCACTGAGCCTCAGTCAGCACACATACTATATATGTGCACAGGCCTGTGCACAGCTGAGACATGGACCTAGGACTGGAGGCTTCATCTCACCCAAAAGCCTCCAGGGTCCAGGATAAAGGTTTGCGCAACACAGCAATTTAAAATATTTGATGAATGCTTTTACATGCATCAGACCAAAAGTAACAACAAAATGTACTGTAACAATACTTGGCAACATAGAAGAAACTTCCTTCCTGTAGCAATTGCCACGGAGTGCTTCATTCGCTATATTATATTTTAACCAGTAAAAAAACTCTCTGTTTGGAAGCAATTATCTGATATTGCATTTTTCTCCAATATCTGGGGAAAACATTGCCTGTTTTTGGGGACATTCTTATACCCATGCCATTGACTTCCTGTGTGCTATGTTTGGGAGTTCCTGCTTATATCATTAGCCCCAGTATTGTAGTAAGAGAATAACTGCTGGGAAAAGCAGTGAGCCAATCACACGAGGAGGAAATTTCACTGTTTCCATGATTACAAGATTGCAACATTTGAATTTCATGTTAGTTATTAAAAATTATATAGCTGCTGATTTACATAGAAAGATAACTTTTAAAGCAGCACTGAAACCTCAGTATATAAACTATGCTCATATTTGACCCTAAATCCATAATTAAATTCACCATTTAATAACTTAAACTCTTTAGTTCATTGCATCAAAACATGGACGGGCATGTGCAGCCACAGGAAATTCTATTGTACTGTGCTGGGGAGATTTGTAGGGCAGGCCAAGTGATGTTGTGATGAGCAGTGCAAAGGCTGGCCAATGATGTGACATGCTTGAAGTTAGACTTGTCCACTTGTAGTTCCCTGTGGGAGCTTGCATAGAAAGGTGACAACTCTATGGTTCATATAGTACATGTAAAGGCAGCATTGTCAACCTTTTATTGTAAAATGTTTAAGAAGAACTCCAGCAGAATAAACCCTAACCCTTAAGTGCTCTTTTTTGTCTAGGGCACGGGTGAGAAAACCCGACCCCCCCAGCGGTGTTTTAACTTCCTATCCCAGCATCCCTCTGCCTTTGAGAGTCATGCCTGTAACTGGCAGTCTTGCAATGTCTCATGGGACTTGTAGTTCCACAACAGCTGGAGGGCCGGAGTTGCCCACTTCTGGTCTAGGGTCTATAATAACAAAGATATACTCACCTGAACCTCTCTCCCACCTGGCTGCTAGACCGGTCCTTACAGCCTCTCCCCCCTACATTCCATGTGATGGAGTGTCCCCAAGTATCCTCACGTCTAATGGCCTGTATTATACGTGATGACTCACGTATCCTTAGACTGCTGGGCTGTATTGGGAGAGAGGCTGCGGGCACTGGTAAGTATATCTTTGTTATTTTAGACCCTGCACTTAACCCTTGCAGGCCGGGGGTAGCCCCACTGCAAGGGTAAAGTTTTATTCTGCCCGGGGTTCTTCTTTAAGCAGAAGGAGAGTGGCAAGAATGGATATATTTTCAATATTTCTTTAGGCTGAAGGTGTAGATACACTTTAATAACATTCATTTTTTAATTTGATCATGTAAAAATGATACGTATTTTATATGAATTCAGGCCGCATAGAGGGTTAAGTATAGATGGAGGCATCTCACTAGTGAGAATCTAGGATCTAGCAACTGGTAATTCAAGTTTATGCTGGTAACACAGCTGTTCTGGAGAGTGCCAAAGCCAACAGGCCAATTTTCCAGTGTCTCACCCACAAAGACGACTGATGCAATTGGAGATTTACAGACATGGGTGTAGGTTGCTACAAAAGTCCATCAGACAATTCCATCGTAACTCCAGTTTGTGTATGTGTGAGTAGGATATTACTGAGGCATGAAGACTTCAACCTTACAATAACATTTCAAATCAGACATTCTCAGTTTCATCTCAGCACAGGTGGCATTGTCAGCAGGCTAGTCACTGTCATATGCTGGGCTCTGATAATGACATTGTACGGTTGTGTTTTGTTTAAATAGGAGAGAAATTATTTTTCATTTTTAACAGAATTAACATTAGCGATATATCTTCCAAAGATAGTTCCATTAAAAGCCATGCCATAGTGAGTATGTGTTAAGGGGCTCAGGCTATTCTACATTAATTAAACACTCACAGAAACTGTGAGTCATGGAGTTTAAGACACTGCAGGAGGGAGGGCAATATTCCAGGGTAAATAAGCTGTCTATCTATGAATGATTCACCAGTAGTGTGAAGAGTAGAGTAGTCCGTATTCATAGGCACAGGCAGGGGTGTTTCAATCCTTTTTGCTGCCCGAGGCCAGGGGGAAGAAGGTGCTGGTGGTGTAAGCACTTAGAATGACGGCGCTGCCCCGGCGCACAGAAGTTACGCTGCTGCTCTGGCCAGTGTCCTGTTTAGCTTTTAGCAACCAGTGACGTCACTGGATGCCAAGATTTGGGCAGGACACTGGTCAGAGGTCCCAAGTTGCTAAAAGCTGGGCGGGGAGATGTGTATGGCCCTTACCCATCTCCCCTCCCTGCTCTTAGCAACCTGGGACGCTCTGGCCGGAAAGGTGGTGGCAGGCACACTGCAAACATTGGGCAGCAAAGCGGCCGTTTCGCTCTGCATGCCACCCACCCCCACTTACCCTAAGAGATGCCACCTGAGGCAATAGCCTCAGGCTACCTCATCTTAAGGATGTCCCTGGGCCCAGGAGCAGTTGCCCCCATAATAGCTCAGTTCATGTATTCACATTACTGTCTGTTTTAAGTATGATTTTAACTCTACCGCTAACTAATGTTTTTAACTCTGGTGTTCGCTAAAGAAGCTCGTGGGTAGAAGATAGGATTTTCTAAGATTTAAGCTAAGTATAGACAATAACAACAAGTTATTGTCTCAGCATAATGTAAGACTGCATGTTGCCCATCCCTGTGTTACACAGGTATAGTTCTTCTTATTGTCAAGCTTTATCAGTGGCATTCTGTTATCTTGGATTTCATATCCTTTAGGGTATAGGTACACAACCAGAAAACAAGTTTAACAGGATATTTTCAAGGTTCGTTGGTTGGCAATTTGGCACACACTCCTCCAAATTTTTGTGTTCAGTGAAGTGAAGGGTACTGCTAATGTTGTATGCCACACATACAAAGACATTTAAAATAATTGTGCACTTTTAGCTTCGTGGCCACAATCTGGGGAAGGCATTTTTCTCTTCCAGCATGACTGTGCCCCTCTGCACATAGCTATCCCCATAGCGCATGGCTTAATGAGTTTGGTGTTGTGAAACCTGAGTAGGGGGACAAAGCCTTCAACCCTAGTAAACATATTTTGGACAAATTGGAAAACTGATTTTGAGCCAGGTCCTCTCGTCCAACATCAGTATCTGACCTCATAAATGCTCTTTTAGCTGAATATACACAGCTTCCCGCAGAGACAAACAAAAATCTTGTAGAAAATCCTCCCAGGGGAATGATAGCCACAAAGGGGTCAACGTCTTATTAATGTCAATGGTATTGGAATATGATGTCTGAAAAGCTAATATAGGTGTGATGGTTAGGTGTCCAAACACACATGGCGATATAGTTTATGCAATTTTGGATCCCAGAACATTTGAACAGTAGGTTGATATGTGTATTATCATGCAAGATGTCCTAAGAGCAGTGGTATGCAGTGACTACTGGCAACCGAAAGGAATCCAGCTTTCTGTACTTTAGGATGGGTAGGCTAATGAGATGTGGTTTCTTATTGCTTGTCCTGGATCAACCACTAGCATAAATAACAGTTCTAGTGAGAAATCCTTCTTATGCCCTTACTGACCATTGTTATTTTGACACCAAGCCTATTACTGTAAGATGATCCTAGAGGAAGGAATATACTTGACACTGCTGCCAACGCACAGGAATCCTCATAGGATTCTTATTTAGATGTTTACAGCCGGTAGAAGGTGATCAACACCATGCTCAAGTACGTGGCTTCTGAAGTAGAATGCTACAACTGCTAAATAATGAAGCCAGCATCATATATTTAGGAAAACTGATCTCCGGAGCATGCTACTGCTCACTTAAGGCTTTTGTGTCAACTGTGCTTTGGTATGAAGACACAAAAGGAAAGCTTTTGTGTCTTTGTACCAAAGCAAAGTTGACAATGTCTCTTAATTTACTATAAAAGGTGACTGTTTGCATAGGTTGTGACATATTCTCTTTGACGTCTATGTATCTTGCCTCTTTGACGTCTTGACAAAGCCATTGTGTTTACTATAGACAGCTACCTTTTCTATGCTCTGCATGCAGGTCTCAGTTGCTCTATTACTGACTAAGCATAATACATTTATAAGGGCCATGTAGTGCAGTTATGATATTTTGTAACTACGATGATAAGGAGTGGCTGAAACCTCACATCATTACAAAGTAAAATGTTTCATTTTAAAATGAAACATTTAGTAGGGAATAGTCAATAGTCATTTCTTCTGCCTGTATCCCATTGGATATATCTCTTCCCTTTTTGTCCTGGAGGCACAACAATAAGAAATCTCTCTATACCCCTTCTTAGACAGTTGTCACCAGCATCCTGGTTCTGTGACAACGTTACAATTTTGGATTTTCCATCACGTCCTTTCCCAGTAGAGAATAAAATAGAACTGATTCATAAATGAAAGCTACTGCTAAAAATTGCTAAGTGGTGGATTTACATTCATATTAGTTATCAGTCAGCTTCCTTCTTTTTTTAATCCATATTTTGGTTACTGGAAATGTTTTTTGCAACAGACACTTACAGACGTCAACAACTTTTTTTGTACCCTTTCATGAAAAATAACTCACATTTTCTCTGAAATAAAGTTATTGGCATCCAAACTATTTCTGTAGCTCTCAATGAGACTTCTGCACCTGCCAACAGCTAGTTTGTCCCACTCTTCTTGTGCAAATTGTTCCAGCTGTTTCAGATTTTAAGGTTATTGAACATCTATGGAATGAGCTGAAACAGACTACATGTTTCAGCTCATTCCATAGATGTTCAATAGGATTCAGACCAGGGCCCACAGAAGGTCACCTCAGCATAGTCAAATGTTTTGTTCTCATTTTTGGGTGCGTTTTGGGTCATTATCCTGTTGGGGGACCCATGACCTGCAACTGTACCTTTTGTTCCAGAATTCCTAGATAGTTTTGAAATTTTATTGTGCCCTGCACAGATTCAAGACACCCGATCCCAGACACAAAACATAACCACGCCTCCTCCACATTTCACAGCAGGTACAACGTTCTTTTCTTTAAAAGCTAATTTTTTTCGTTTATGAACTTAGAGCTGAGGTGACTTACTAATAAGCTCCAATTTTGTCTCATCTGTCCAAATGGCATTCTCCCAAAAGCATTGTGGCTTGCATTTTAGTAAATTTCAGTCTGGAATTTATATGTTTTTCTTTCAACAGTGGAGTCTTCTTTTAAGTCCACTGTTGCTCAAACAGCATCAAATGGTGCGATCAGAAATTGATGTCCCCTGACCCTGAAGTTCAGCTTGTATCTATTTGGAAGTTTTTAATTGCTCTTTGTCTACCACTTGCACTCTCCTTCCATTCTATCTGGGGTCGATTATCCTCTTGTGGCCACATCCAGGGAGGTTGACTACACTCCCGTGGATCTGTAACTGTAGGCACAGGAACATCAAGCTGCTTGGAGATGGTCCTATAGACTTTACCTTTGACATGCTGGTCTATCATTTTCTTTCTGATCTCCTTAGACATCGTTCTCCTTTGCTTTTTCTGGTCCATGTTCAGTGTGGTGCACATGATGAAACCAGAGCAGACTGGCAACTTTTCTCCATTTAGAAAGGCTGACTGACTTAGTATAATTTGAGGACATGTGTGATACTAATGACAGAAAACAGTTGTTTGAAATAATATTTTCTAGGGATACCAACAAATCTGTGCAGGTCGCTTTATAATACCTTTGTGAAAACGCAATAATTGATCTATTTCACCCTTTCTTTGCTTTACTCTATGACATACCTAAGGCATGCTTGCTTTTTTAGACAATTGCTTTTAATATCATCACAGGAGAAAGTATCCTGGGTACATTTGTTGGTACACATTTCAGGAGAAAGTATTGTATAAAAGAGCTGTAATGGTACCAACAAATGTACCCACATCTATCCATAGACATCACTATACAAAACAAACCATATCCACAAAACAAGAATACAAGACTAAACCCAACCTTACATATTTAAAACATTACAAATTCTAATCAGAGTCCATCCCTCTGGTCTCAAAAAAGGAAACAAAATGTAATCTAACATTCCCAAGCTTGCATCATCTTTCATATTCTTATCAATTTGGTACTGGACCAGTTAATCAATGGGTAACAATAGGAACTTACTTCAAATAATTAATAATTCTGAAAAATTACCAAAGGTAGAAAAGTAGTCATACTTTTAAGTAGTCATAGGAGCAGCTTCTATCACCTGAGAATAAAAGAACATCATTTTCATATAACACTACTTTTTCTTCTTCTATAGGACTTAATTTGAAATCTTGATGTCCACTGATGCTTCTGTCTTATGCCTAAATGTGGGTCATGTCTTGGATGAGCTGGACTTTGTAGCATCCAACATTGTACAGCAAGCCAAAACAGGAATACGTTAAAGCGGTACTAATTGGAACGTTGTGTTACAGTAGTTATGTGTAATTTTTTTCGGGTGTTGGCTCTTTTATTATAATTGGTAAATAAGTATGTTTCTTCTGAACTGAACTGTGCAGAGACATAAAGGAATGGTGTATCTGGTGGGAAGACTGACTGCTATTTTAATTTTTGTACATTTCTGATATACCTTGCCAAGATAAAAGGATAGAACATTGCACAGACTCCTCTTGGCTTATTTAATAAAGCTAAGAACACAAACCTACAAAAAAAAACAATCGCCTTTCACTGAGTGCTCTAAATTCATTTATGGTGAAATCTGATTGGTTGTCATAGTTACTGCATTCTCCACTTCATCATTACTCTTTGCATTTGTTTATCAGACTGGTCTAATAACAGAAGAAAATTATTGCTTTGCTTTCTATAATTCATGTACCTATAAAAAATACATTATGTTTCTCTTCCAAATTCACACCAAAATATTACTCAGCATAGGAAATGGTTTCATAGCAACAGATTCACTTAGTGGAGACTTGGCAGGCTAGCCTTTTTTAAAAATGTTTCCTACAAGAGACCCACCTTTGCTTGAGGCTGTTGCTGTTTTTCTTTAAAAGTTTTTAATTCCTCGTTTTCTAGTGGGTTCCCGCAGCAATCCCCCCCTTTACGGGTGCCACCATCATTCTAATGGAGGCACCCGTGCGCGCTGGTGCGTCCATAGACACACACAGTCGTGTGGCAGGCCACGCCCCTTCTCTCTTTGATTGATGGCAGAAGGAGCCTATGGCTCCTCTGCCATCAGTATCCTCCCCCCGCAACCCAGAGGTTCGGGGAACGGAGTATCGCTTCGGGACCGAGCGAAGCTGACAGGTAAGTGTGGGGGTGACTAGGGGGGACTGGGGGAGAAAAAAGGTGCTGGGTCGTTTTACCCTAATGCATTAAGGTAAAAAACACCCAAACCTTAATACTACTTTAATGACTAAGGTGGTGCAGAGAGCAACGATCATTATGATGACGTAAAACTAAAGTATCCCCTATCAACCAGTCAGGAATAATTTCTTATCTGATTTGACTAATGATTTTTAAAAAACGCATCTATGATGTACTTTTTGGTAAGCTGCAATTGGGTCTTCTGCTCTCTGAATATCATCAAAATCTTCCTCACATACAGGATAAATCATTGTGAGTCTTTGATCTATAACAATGCACAATATGCAGTAAACCAAAGCAGCAAAAAAGTAAGTTTTAAGTGCTCTGATGCCAAAATATCATTAGATTCTATTGATTGCTGTATTTTAAATATCATCTGCGCTTTGTGAGTATACATCTGGCGCATGGCTGCTGGCCACACCTAACCACACACACAACACGTGTATGGGGCAAAGCTTTTCTGCCGGCCAACAAAGAATCTTATCTTCTCTGTCTATGCTATAATGATACCTTTTCTAATATAGACAGGAGTAAGATAGTTGGTAATACCAAAAATGGAACCTAGCTGACAATTCTGATGTTCCATTTGCATTTCTAACATTTATTGGGTCTCAACTCAGCAATACTTTTGATGGCAGTCCCGCTACATGTAGTTTTACGTTTTAATGTTCCTCCAGAATAGTTTTGCTGGCATACAGTATTGTATCTAACATATCCGTCACTTGTATGACTAACGTCTGAAGGTTATGAATGTCTGAAGGTTATTAAGACTGCAACAAGTGTGGTATGCCTTAGATGTAGTCCTCAGTAGAAGTAACATTTAACCAAATAGATCTTAATACTTTTAAAAACACCATTTATTACAACAAAGGTTAATTACTGCCATGGTTTTCTTTCTAACAAAAGAACAAAACAAGCCTCAGGCTTCTATGTTACTTATTTATGTAGTTAGTTCCAGTCAAATACAATTTTGTACGCCGTTTTGTGCTTTTATATCATATACATTTATTGATATTCTTACATGTTACATATAATTACAATGCTATTTGCTACATGTGTTTAACATTTGAAGATTAATCATACACAGAATTCATTTCCTAAAATGTATTGATGTATGAATGTATTTATACAAGTGATGTAAGAATAAGTAAGTGGTTCAGACATCACTTGCTGTCTATACAAATTACATTGTAACTTGGGATTTTTGTGGGTACAGTATGGGCCACCTACATACATCTCAACTTTCTGAGATGAGAAAGAGGGACATCTTCCAATATATTTAGGCAATTGATTGCTTTACACTGTCTTTTTGAAATAGCAAACAAGATAATCAAGACATAACATAAATGCTTCAGGTCAGAATAACACTTATAGAAGCAAAATAGTATCTTTTTATAGATGTTTGACCATAAAAGAGGGACAGAGGGATTTGGTTCTAAATGAGGGACAGTCTCTCTAAATGAAGGGCAGTTGGGAAGTATGTCCACCTACCACCTTGACAGCCTTTGCCTTTCAAGATTTAAGCTTTAAAGTGACATTAAACCCTCAGATTTTTTTAACATAAAACAATACTGTAATGTGTGCCTTACTGTAATCCATGGTAGTTTCCCTTCTCTTTGCTGCTCTTCCTTTTAAATCTGTATCTGTTCTCATGCTCTGCAGAACTTCTGTTTTGCAGCAGACTGCCTTGTCTCAGGAATGGATATACGGTGTCTGTGTATCCGTTTGTATAGGCTTGTAACCCGAGCCAGCACTACAGGAAGAGGCCCTGAGCTGAAAAGGGAAGTTCTCCCCAAGCATGAGAAGACATGAGGATTTAAAAGGAAGAGCAGCAAAGAGAAGGGAAACAACCATGGATTACAGTAAGGCACACATTACAGTATTGGTTTATGTTAAAAAATCTGAGGGTTTAATGTCACTTTAAGAGATGTTTAGAGATGGGCAGTTTGTTTGTTCTTTGGGTAAGGCCTAATGTAACTGCAAATTAAATCTTCTGTTAAGTCCATTGGTCCATAGGTTTGGATAGAAGTATCCACTTATCCATATCTATATGCGAAGTGGTCTGTGGCTGATTGTGGTAATACATGTTAAACACTGAAAATAAAAAAAATGTTAAAGAGAAATATAAAGAAAAAAAGCTGTTTAGGCAAGTTTACTCCTTGACTTTGCAATTTTTTTTCTTTAGAGACCAACTAAACTGACTGGCACCATTTGCACAAGAGCTGGTCTCTTTTCCTGGCTTATGCATACTTTGCTATAATTTGCTGGGGAGACGTGTGACTACACATAGTTCTTTATTGTAATTTCTTCAACATGTACCTGGCTGCTACAAAGAGGTTTTTTTCCCCACAATTGCATCAAACCATGTTATATATAAATAGTACTTAGTGAATCTCCACTGTAGCATTTCAGTACTCTTCAAAACATAAGATGCTGGTTGAGCCTTAGCAAGTTTTAGAAACACAGCTATACGTGTTAGATGACGTTTAAGGAATAATGAGCCAAACAGGTACTTTTAGGAGCCAATAAAAATGTTTTCCATGCAGGTCAGTTTTGTGCCTGGAAAAGGTGTATTACTTGAAAAATTAGGTTTATCTGGAAACCCTTCCTGTATAAATTAAGTGGAAGGACTTTGCCTTACTCGTATGTATCAAATACATTTTGCCATTGCTTTAGCGAAATCAGGAAATGAAAGGAGAAATCCTATTTGTTGCTATGATTAAGAAAACTGAAGTGGAAACACATATGGAGGAACTCCATGTTAACAAGCGCAAAGCATGGAAAACAGCCAGTGTAACATTACATACCTCTAGGTAAGTGATGTTATCAGATGTGTATACGAGTTTTAATTAGTCAATCAAGAGTAAGTAATTTTAAACATGCTTGGGACAAACACAGATGTATACTTGGACAAAAAGGTTAAAAAGCAAAACAAAAAAGAAAATCAAACTTGATGGAGCACTTGGTCTTTTTCTGCCATCACTCCAGGGCAATGGCGTGTGACCCACACTGGAGTGAATGCAAGTAGACAGTGAGTGGGTGAAAGAAAAAATCAGCAGCAATGATGGAAAAAAGTATGAAAAAAGTGAAAATAGTATTTTATGGGAAAAAACATGGCAATTGTTTATGATTCACAGTACACAAAGAAAATTAAAATTCCTCCAAATAGTGTTTTCATCTATTTAAACATAATAAGATGACTGTTGGCCTGCTTTCCCTGAAACTTTGTGGGCCTATGCTAAGGCCCATGTGACTTTAGCATTTATTCCCAAATGGCTTTCTTTGAGCATACTCATACCACCCCCTTATCATTTTTTTTCAGGGAACCCTACCTACTCTCTATGGATTCTTGCCTAGTTGAGAATGATGTCTTTAGTTACGCACAGCCTCCTGGGATACCCCCCCCCCAAGATCCAAGGATACCTTGGGGTAATCTACTGTGCATGTGCCGCTGTCCGTCATCAGGGGGCTGGGTCTCTCTTTCTGGCTGTTGCAGCTCCCTTTCGAAGCACCTCTTCACATGCGCATCATCAGGTGGCTGGCTGCAAGAACCCAGGTGAGACAGCCAGCTCACAATAATGTCAGAGAAGAAGATGGTGGGTGTAAAGTAGCAGAGTGTCAAATTCTCTATATGCAAGGCAAGCACTTTCCTTCCAGCAGCCTTTTATATATAAGGTCCTGTTTAGTTTCTTTTGAAAACATTTGTGAAAAGCAGGGATAAACGTATCCCTGCAGTGAACAGTTTTATCTTTAAATCCCAGCTGGCTCCTCCTTATAACATTATACAGAAAATCTTGAGAAGGATTAAGGCAATTAGATGTAAGGTTTTCATGGCCCCATTAGAGCAGGCACAAACTTGAATACATAGCTCCACTTCAGCATTTTCAGCATTCAACAGGCTCAGGTAGTGCTTGAAGAAAGCTTGCTCAATGACTATAACTGTTTAATTATTCATTAACTCATTAGAAGGATTCTTGTAGACTTCTGATAATAAACACAATATTATATTACTTTCCATTTATACTTTAACTGCAGATCTCAATTTATCATAGAGAAATAGATAATGGAAACAATAAATATAGATAAAAAGAAATATAGATCCTTCCAGCATGTTTGTTCTATTAAAAAATCACAGGTGTTGATATAGAGTGGGTACTTCAATAGGTAGGGAGGCATTGCAATATGGTGTGGCTAGATCCTTATGAGAGCAGTAGGCCTTATGTATTAAAAGTGACTGTGCTACCAATAATAAACAATCCGATGTTAGCTGTCATTTTTCACTGCAGTTTAGAGAATGAGGGAAAAAATAATTGGTAAGAACAGCAACTTTTCCTTTGCAGTAACACACTTTTCATACATAGCACTGTTGCTGGACGCTGCGAATAAAATTTTTCGTTTATGCTTGAAAGCTCTATAAGTTACAAGATTCAGTCGATACTCAGAATTGCATAACATTAGGCCTGAGCACCAAATGCATATGTGGCAATTAAATATTCAAGTTTTTATAATATAAATAATTAAACTAATTACATGTACCTGAAACTCTATACATCAAAATGATAAATTAGTCAACATTTCTGTCTTCCCTACTCCACCCACATAAAGCTTCTTATTTCCTGAAATGTGGACGTGTTGATATGAAATGTTGTGTAAGACAGAACTCTCATTGTTGTCTATGTATTTATTAGAGATAATATCTAGTATTTGAATGTTTTAGTTACTGTATACAGCAATATATGATCCTTTTAACGTAAATAGTCTTATTAGATTTATGTTGGTATCTGCATTAGTTTCCATTTTAATCACCTCATGCAAGAAAGTGGTTGGACTGATTTTTGTACTCGCATTCATGTGTGATCCTTAACAGTGCTCTCTAACTTTGAACATACCTATTACAGAGTCATTAGCCAAACAGTATTGTCTACAGTACGTGTGTGTTGGTGGTATCACTTGGGGACTCCATTAGTTTGATCTCATGCGGAAATGAACAAGCATCCAATTCATTAGAAATAAATTGTGGGTATCCTCCTATGTTACTGAATCTTTCTGGTGATATGCAGCACTAAACAAAGTAATAATTGTTAATATATAACAGAGTAGATGATAGGGCTTACTCACTAATGCAATGCGAAGAGTATTGATGACACGCAAAGCACAATAACCATAGCAACCATCTGTTAACTGTTTACTTTAATGCCCAACTGAACTTTTCAGTTTATATCAGCTAAACACTTTCCAAGGGCATCAAAGGAAAAAGTGAGCAAAGTCTTAGAGTTCATTTTCTTTAAGGAGCACATCTCTAGCATTAGGCAAGTACATCGTCATGGCAACGTATGCACCCTTTATGCGTTAATATGCCCTTTGACGCGTGTTTCCAATGTGTTTTCAAATGTAGAATTTTGAGGGTTAACAGCGATTGACCAGGGCTTGTTAAAATTGGCCATACACCTATAGATTGTCTGTAGAATTTCTATGGTCAGATGGAAAAAGTGCAACAAACTCCTCCATCTATGCTAAACTGTGTGGATGGAGGAATCTCCCACTGGGCCAAGCTTCAGTATCTTGCTAGTTGGCCCCACTGGCTCTCAAAACACCTAAACAATGCCTGCATCCAATCAGATTGTTCAGGTATTTTGACAGCCAGCAACACAGTTTAGCGTAGATGAAGGAATCTATTGCACTTCTTCCATCTGACCATAGAAAATCTGCATAAAATATATAGATGTATGGCTAGTTTTATGCAGCCCCATCCTGATTAGAAAAGCCTGTTCCCTGCCATAGTTGCTTTCTGTGGAGTCAGACTTATTGCTATACAATCAGCAAAGTTCATGCTCTCTGCTGATTGAAGAGTGCTTGCTTTGACTCAGCACGGGGGCATGTCGATCATCTGCAGAGAGACCACTGCTTCCGCACAAGGAACAAAGGTCTGCAGCATACTGGGAGGGGACAGGTTATTCTACTCAGGCTCTGGCTGCTTTCTAAAAAAAACAATTGCAAGACTTTGCGCTTCTTTTGTTTTGATACAGCTGAAATGTATTCCGCTGATTTCACCAGAGAGTACAGTTGAGCTTTGGGGCTCATTCACACAGCCGCAGAGGTCCATGTACCATAAAAAATGCCTGGATCTCTGTGCCCGGGCATCACAGGTGTTGTGTGCAGCCCGCCTGTACATGTCAATGACAGGCTGCAGCTGTACGCTGGTAAATGCTGCTCTGAGCATGTACAGCCATACATATTCAGATATACACCCCCAGATGCACACAGTCTGCATCCAGGAGCATGCATCCAAACCTGTATGGATGTACATGCTGGGAGCAAAATTTACCAACATTCAGCTGCAGCCTATCATTGACCACATGCGAGCTGCATGCAAGACCCATGGCTCCTGGGCACAGAGATCTGGGTTTACCAAAGATCTGGGTGTGTTATTCAATGGAACCTCAGTGAAACTGTCACATGTTAAGCAATATCACCCTGGGCAATCTTAATCATAGTGAGATCTTCCAAAAGCTAAAACTAAACTGGAGATTTTAGAAGGTAGTGTATGGAAACTGAAGAGGGCAAGAAAGAGGAAAGAGTACTATTAAAACTCAGTGAACTGAATGATTTCCTGACAATCTTTCTTTTAGTTCCCATTTTTATACTGATTTTTGAAGCAGACATTAAGGGGCTCATTTACTAAAGGAATAGAGGCTGTTCACATGGAAAGCTAATGCTCATTTTGCAACGTGTATGTTATTTGCAAAGTGACTGTGAGCAATAAAGGTAAAATGGTGTTCACTTAGAATATCCAATCATGTGTGAGGGAAATTTTTTGTAAAAACATGATTGGTTGATTGAAGTGAACACAGCTTCACCTTATTTTCCAAGCTCTCTGAACACTTGCTAAGTGAGCAGCCTATACTCCTTTCTGTAATCAAACGCTTATCTAATTTCATTCTTCTGTTGCCAAGTATTCCTTATCACCAGGTTTTGTGCTTCTTTTTTTCTATGACGCTATAGCAGAAAGCTTCATTGATTTGAAAGCGCTCTTAAACTTGCTTATGATTATTCAAAATGACTGCCCCATAGTGATTTTTATCATAATATTGTAGCATTCAGATATTCAAATCAAACCAAATGGGGTGCTGGGGGCATATCCTACTGGTCACCAATCACTGCTATATAATTAGCAAATTAGAACAGGTCCAAAGACTCTTCTTGTAACAGACTCTTCTAAAAATCACTTGCATATCCAAATCTGTAACAGCTCCATGAACATAACAGATTCTAAAAATTCTTCACCATGCCGTTCACCCATATTTAATCTTTCAATGTAAATGTCACCCAACGTCCAATGCAACAAATTGTAACATTTATATATTCAAATCAAAAGAGGTGCTGGGAGCATATCCTACTGGACACCAATCACTCCCCAGACACCAACATCTGAAGAGAGTTTGGGGCCAGTTGGCTAACTTTAGCACCAGTTCCTTTCATTGGCTCAAGCAAGTTGAGCCCCACATTCAGGGGATTAGTGACTTCATAGTTAGCCCAGGAAATAATATGAATGACGTATGCACTTGTCCTAAATCTGGGCAATGACAGACTCAACAGAAGCATGCTATATAATTAAGAAATTAGAACAGGTCCAAGGACTCTTTTCTTCTAAAAATCACTTGCATATCCAAATCTATAACAGCTCCATGAACATAACAGTTTCTAAAAATTCTTCTCTATGCCGTTCACTCATATTTATTTTGCCATAAAAACGCCAGGTCAGCATATGACCCAGTGCCCTTCAATAGAGTACAAAGTGTCCACTGTGTCACCTACTCTCTAGCCTGACTCTGCTGTATCAGATAATGGTTATATCTCTGCGAACACTAACACTTACCCTGACAAATGTTCACAAATCAGACAGCTGCTAAAGCAAGTTGATATACCAAATCTTCATACAAGCATGAATCCAACTTTATACAATAGAATCCTGTGATATTTTACATGTGTAAAATAAAAACTTACGGTAATGGCCAAGAGCCTTTCTTTCAGCAATTCTGCTTCTTCCATCCTGTAAAGTTACACAGAAAACATTCAGGATCTGACAAGCTTGAGAGTAAGTGCAGCACAGCTGAAGGGAAGGAAGAGAGCAGCTGCAGGTTCCAAGAGAGATCTTAATGTGAAGAGAATTGGAGAGTTTCTTAATGGGATGAAGCTAGTCTGAATGGATCAGCCCAGACAGGCTCATGTGAGAAGGGTGTGCTCTACAGGCAGCCTCTCACATAGCTGGTGGCTTTACTGACAGGCAACTATGACACACAGCACAAGTTTCTATCTTAACAAGCTGTCAGCTCTTTGACTTAAGTACACAGATATTGTATTTCCCCCGTGCACTTTTGTGTTATGTCACACTGATTCCAGTAGGTAGTGTTTTACAGTATTTCCTGTGTTTGTATAACTCATTACATCAATAAGGCATGAAGGTTATCACTGTAAATTGCAGAGTGCTGATTTAATAATAGATACAGATGCGCGTACATAACACTAGGCTTTGTTTCAAAAAGTCTATAATAACAGGAGCATTCTGAACAAAAGATAAAGGAGACATGTTCAGCTGGCTTTGTTGCCTTTGTTACAAAAACACAATTTATTTCTGTTCCTATGCACTGTAGTAACATTGTAGTGTTCTATTAATTTCAATAGGGATCTGTATGAATATACAGTATAACGGAAGAATACCGGCGCCTTCAATTGCAAGGTGCCCAGCAGTTCAGTATGGCAAACATGAGAGAGGCAGCTCCCACTGGTCAATTTGACCACCAATCTAGCAGACAAGGAACGAAAGAAAGCGCCTCCATAGTGTAAAAGAGTAATTTAATGGTAAAACACGCAGCTCTAGGCTGTACTTACAACAATTCAGTTGAATAAAAACGAGTAGAGTAAGATGAGAAGTCGGAACCTCTAGCACGCCCCAGAAATGCATAAACCTGTTGTAATCATAGGGACATAGGACGCTGGTGAATTACACCTCTCCAGACTCTCCCTGCTAGAGGTTCCGACTTCTCATCTTACTCTACTCGTTTTTATTCAACTGAATTGTTGTAAGTACAGCCTAGAACTGCGTGTTTTACCATTAAATACACAGTATGTTCAGGGGCGTATCTACCACAAGGCAAACAAGGCATTTGCCTTGGGCGGCACTTTCCAGGGGGGCGGCAACTATGCTAGGGTATATGTATATCTCCTGTATCCCCCTGGCACGTGTAGGGTGATCCCCAATCTCTCGCATCCCCTTGTCACTTGCACATAACTCTGCGATCGGATGGAATGTACCTAGCAGTTACAATGTATCGCCATCAGTGGGAGAATGTTTGTGCTGGCCATGTGTCCTGCTCTAGGATCTGTCATCCAGATGCAGCCACATCCATCGGCCGGAGCTCAGCAGATCTGATGGAGGAGCACAGATTCACGGATCAGCGGTTGGAGAAGATCTCAGGAATACACAGAGAAAGGGAGTAGATACTGGGGGAAGACCCCTGACAAGCAAGTGGGTAGATCTGGCATCTAGTGGTGGTGGTGGGGTTACATGTCCACTGGGATAGAGGGAGAAATAGCGGGACTTGGAAACAGAGGGAGAGCTCGGGGTGTTCTGGGATCCCGTTGTAGCTGTAGGGGATAGAGAAGTTATATAAGAGGTCAAGGGGGTCTGGGGGTGTAGAAGAGAAATTTATGCACTCTAGTTTGTGCATGGACGGCAGAGATGAGCGTGTGACAGGAGGAGTGATAAGAGGGGTGTACAGAAGAATGTGTGGGTTTAGTGAGGGGGCTTGGTGACGGGACAATAATAGACTGTGCTGAGGTGGGATAGAGAGGCATTGAGCTAGTATAGACGATTGCACCAATGGAAAAGCACCATTGGTCCAACTGTCCAGTAAAAATGCTGCAGGGGGGGGAGGGGGCAACTATGATTTTGATTTATTTATAGAGATTAAAGAAAAGCAAAAAAAGATAGATTATTTTAAAACTATTGATCAAGTAAGGATGGAGCAAATTTAGATTAGTGTGGGTGCCCGAGTTTAGTCCTGCCTAGGGCTGCACAAAACCAAAATACGCCACTGCATATGTTCATGCAATTCTATATTCATACAATACTCAGAAACCAAAAAATGTAGACCATAGACGAGGGATAGGCAACCTTGGCACACCTGTTGTGGGGGAACTACAGATTCCATCATGCCTGTGACTCTGGGAGGCATGCCTGTGTCTGTCAGAATCTTGCAATAGCTCATGGCATTTGTAGTTTCACCACAGCTGAGGAGCTGAGGTTGCTTACCCTAGTGTAGACTAAACAAAATGCCCCCCCAAAACACTGAGTTAAAATTAAAAAAAAAACTCTAAAAGTCCCTTTGTTTACCTAAATCACATTCACATGATGTGCGGGATCCTAAGTCTTCTATCTTTTTCACTGCAGAGGAGGGTTCTTTTTTGGGTGTCCACATCTCGGCCTCGGTGAGGTGGGAACTTCCCATCGGGTGTCCAACGGTGGGGTCTTCTCAGGTCCTGAAGACTGCAGCTATGCGATATATTCTTGCCCCAGAGGCTTATGTTACATCACATAATTTAAAAAGCTGGTAAGGGGGTTTTCGTATACATTGTGGAATAGTGTTGGGAGGCATGATAATGCATGTCTGGAGACAGGTTTTACTCAAGTAATGGCTACTGTTTGGGCGCCATTAAACCAAACATGGTTGTCGAAATTCTCCTCTGCAGGTACGTTGTGGTCATGCCATACAGCTATGCTCAGTAATGTGAAAACACAACCTAGACATAGAAATATTGGAACCGAGAAAACTGGAACAAAAGTAAAGTTGTTGCCCAAAGGAGAGAGATTCAATTTCCATTTTCTAAGTGAAGAAAAGGTGAGACCTGAATGATGTGGTACCCCAGATCAAGCTTTGCACATTTATTTTTGACCATGGTAGTTCATTCTCCTCAAAAAATACATCAATGGAAAATAAATTTATATTTATAGTTTGTACTCCTCAATGGTGTTTTCTCTCAATAAAAATGTGTTTCCTGGTCTCACACTCCAGTGCTCTGTGCTGGCATAGCTGAGTAACAACCACACCCCTCAGCACAGGTGTCCTCCAAAGACTCATATTGTTTTCAGGGAAAAAATGGGTGTAAAAGGCAAGTTCTGTTATTAAAGGCTAAGATATAACTCGAACAACTTCTGCAACAGGAAAATGGGAGAGCATGTGACCTGCTATCATGGTGTGGTGTTTGAGACTAGCTGCCAAACTCCAGGCCTGAACATTGTCGTGTGAGACGGATGACACATTTTTAACCCTGTGCAAGCTGCAACACCATCCAGATTATCTGGGCACATGGCATCGGTATTCGCTTTCGGCGAGTACCGGAAAAAAATATCGGTACTCATACATGATACCGAAAAACTGGTATCGGTGCATCCCTAGTTCTAACCCTTCCATGCAGTTGCATAACAATATCTATAGCAACCTATGTGGCTGCAATGGGGCCTGGGGATGGAATGGGGCCTCATTAGCATGGTTCTTCAGGAAAATTAACCAGTTGACAGTGACCCTGTAACCCTTTTGACATTTACAATCTAGAACAGCAGACATCAGAAACACAGGAGGAGACTTCAAAATTGTTGTAGCTAGTCACATACCCCGCATTGCAGGCTGTGCAATAAGGAGAATCAATTAGATGTCTTAGCAGTGTAGATTTATTGCCCTGAGAACTTCTGGCCATGCCAGCCAGCACTGAAATTAACCCTGTACGTTTAGCGCAGTTTTCCTCAGTTTAAAGCATAGGAATTAAATTGAACCATTAGGGATGGGCACCACACCCCCAATTAGAATTGTATACAAGAAAAGAAAAGCGGGGCTTTAAAAGTGTCCAAACCATACAAGACGTCCATCAAACATACATGGTTTTGTATAAACGTATATTTAATACATAAAGACTTGGTTACAATTAAAATGTCATTGACATGATACACTGTTACATTGAAATCAAGCTACCTCCTTTTGGTGCCCATACATGTGTACATATATATATAATTCATTAGTATAACATGGACTCCTTGAGTCCTGATTTCTGTAATAGTTGTATGATCCACTGTGGGCCCCATCTCCGACGCGTTTCGCAGCTGTATGTGCTTCCTCAGGGAGGTTGGAGGTATTCTAGGACATTACATCAAAATAGATTTAAGTATAATGATCACAGATACCAAATTCTTATTTTTACTTTTCAAAGTATTTTATTGTTTTTTAACAATTTTCCAAAAGAAACGTAACATCAAACATAA
>NW_017308358.1:213171-213728 GCF_000935625.1 Nanorana parkeri | reverse complement strand
TCAGCCATAACCGCTTCCACTTCACCTTCCCATAGCCCTCCTTGACATCAGCCAATAGAAAATTTTTATATTTACACCCAATTTAGAAAGGAGGTATTTCATTGTATCTAGGCGGATGGAAAATCACTAACATTGATTTTTTTTTTTTTTTTTTTACAGTTTTCACAGCTGCTATCTAGAGATTTAAGATGTAACAATAAAAAGCTTATGACAATCTTTTCACAGGGACTGTTAAATAGAAGAGCAATGCTCTTCTATTTAACAAGGCTTATACAATGAGTAGAAATCTCTACTGGACTGCACTTGTGGAGAGAGAATGGACAGCTACAAGCAGAGCACTCACTGACAAGCATGGATGCAGAGGTGGCAGAAGTGACTGAGGCCAGTTTGTAGAAGTGACCGAGGCCGGTTTGCAGAGCTGGCAGAAGTGACCGAGGCCGGTTTGCAGAGCTGGCAGAAGTGACCGAGGCCGGTTTGCAGAGCTGGACGAAGTGACCGAGGCCGGTTTGCAGAGCTGGCAGAAGTGACCGAGGCCGGTTTGCAGAGCTGGCAGAAGT
>NW_017308358.1:205165-205436 GCF_000935625.1 Nanorana parkeri | reverse complement strand
CCGCTTCCACTTCACCTTCTCATAGCCCTCCATGACATCAGCCATACCCGCTTCCACTTCACCTTCCCATAGCCCTCCATGACATCAGCCATACCCGCTTCCACTTCACCTTCCCATAGCCCTCCCTGACATCAGCCATGCCGCTTCCACTTCACCTTCTCATAGCCCTCCATGACATCAGCCATACCCGCTTCCACTTCACCTTCCCATAGCCCTCCATGACATCAGCCATAACCGCTTCCACTTCACCTTCCCATAGCCCTCCCTGACA
>NW_017308358.1:203266-204814 GCF_000935625.1 Nanorana parkeri | reverse complement strand
TGGCAGAAGTGACCGAGGCCGGTTTGCAGAGCTGGCAGAAGTGACCGAGGCCGGTTTGCAGAGCTGGCAGAAGTGACCGAGGCCGGTTTGCAGAGCTGGCAGAAGTGACCGAGGCCGGTTTGCAGAGCTGGCAGAAGTGACCGAGGCCGGTTTGCAGAGCTGGCAGAAGTAACGGGCCGGATGCAGAGCTGGAAGCTCTGGGCCAAGCACAGGCATGCTCAGCACTTCCTTCAGCAACACTTGCTTCCAGCTCTGCAATCCACCCATTCTCACCAGCAAGTGTCCTGCCTGTAGCCACCCAGAAATCCTCTCTCTCTCTCGACCAATGCAGTCCAGTACAAATTTGAGCCTATTTTTGGTGTACAAGCCCAGGTGAAGATGGGTGTTGCAAGCTCCTGAAACACCTTGTATTTCTACTTTTGCATTATGTTTACCCCTTTACTGGACTCATCCACTGTCCTCTGTGGAGCCCTTGGGAACCCCTTTGTCAACATAGTGCGGCTTCCAAATAGTTTAGATTCTGGGCAACTGATTTTAATCCACTCGTGTGTCCAGTGCTCCTACAATACACATCCCCCACTGTGAATCTGGCAGTGTCCTGCCTTAACAGGGTGCTTACCATTTCAGTAGAGGACGTGGCCATTTTTATCTAGAGGTTCGTTCTCCACTGATTGGCCCGGCCCTTCATCAGATTCTGGCTTTCACCTCACTTTGTCAAACCATGGCGGACTAGTCAGAAGCCCTGAGCTGTAACTACTCTCTGAACTGGCAGGCGCACCCTGAAGGAAGTGTTGAGGACCTTCTTCTTGCCTGCCCTTCAACTCAACCAGGACATTTGTTCTACTGTCCCTCAGTCCCGCAGCAGCCAGACAAGGCTTTTATTGTGAATACCAAAATCCTATTCCTTACTCTGTCTAATTGTACACTGAATGGCAGATTATGTACGGTTATACATTTCCTGAATTTGGCTGTAAACCATACACGGTTTGAAGGGCTACGAGCCCCCATTCTTGGTAAATAGTGTGAAATGTTTGGTCTGGACTCTTCAGGTATCCTGCCGTGTTTTCTTGCAGTAGATATTTATATGAAAGCTCTTTATCCTCCCTGCACCCCTACAGAGGAGTGATCCTGAGGATCCAAGTCATTAACTTCATTCCGATTAAAGTCAAATGATACCGGTCATAGCTGAACACTTTTGGGAAAGCTAGTTGCCTAGTTCTTATACTGATCCTCTGCTAGTCTGAGCCAAACAAAAACAGCGTGCCAAGTGAGGTCTGAGCTCCTGCTCTGCAATTGTTCCGGGCGACAGACTTGAAGTTAGAGGATCAGAAGCATTTGTATACCGGTCATAGCTGAACACTTTTGGGAAAGCTAGTTGCCTAGTTCTTATACTGATCCTCTGCTAGTCTGAGCCAAACAAAAACAGCGTGCCAAGTGAGGTCTGAGCTCCTGCTCTGCAATTGTTCCGGGCGACAGACTTGAAGTTAGAGGATCAGAAGCATTTGTACCCAGTGGGGAAGCTAGACATGGTCACCTGGGGCAAAGGCT
>NW_017308358.1:200826-202211 GCF_000935625.1 Nanorana parkeri | reverse complement strand
TGGCAGAAGTGACCGAGGCCGGTTTGCAGAGCTGGCAGAAGTGACCGAGGCCGGTTTGCAGAGCTGGCAGAAGTGACCGAGGCCGGTTTGCAGAGCTGGCAGAAGTGACCGAGGCCGGTTTGCAGAGCTGGCAGAAGTGACCGAGGCCGGTTTGCAGAGCTGGCAGAAGTAACGGGCCGGATGCAGAGCTGGAAGCTCTGGGCCAAGCACAGGCATGCTCAGCACTTCCTTCAGCAACACTTGCTTCCAGCTCTGCAATCCACCCATTCTCACCAGCAAGTGTCCTGCCTGTAGCCACCCAGAAATCCTCTCTCTCTCTCGACCAATGCAGTCCAGTACAAATTTGAGCCTATTTTTGGTGTACAAGCCCAGGTGAAGATGGGTGTTGCAAGCTCCTGAAACACCTTGTATTTCTACTTTTGCATTATGTTTACCCCTTTACTGGACTCATCCACTGTCCTCTGTGGAGCCCTTGGGAACCCCTTTGTCAACATAGTGCGGCTTCCAAATAGTTTAGATTCTGGGCAACTGATTTTAATCCACTCGTGTGTCCAGTGCTCCTACAATACACATCCCCCACTGTGAATCTGGCAGTGTCCTGCCTTAACAGGGTGCTTACCATTTCAGTAGAGGACGTGGCCATTTTTATCTAGAGGTTCGTTCTCCACTGATTGGCCCGGCCCTTCATCAGATTCTGGCTTTCACCTCACTTTGTCAAACCATGGCGGACTAGTCAGAAGCCCTGAGCTGTAACTACTCTCTGAACTGGCAGGCGCACCCTGAAGGAAGTGTTGAGGACCTTCTTCTTGCCTGCCCTTCAACTCAACCAGGACATTTGTTCTACTGTCCCTCAGTCCCGCAGCAGCCAGACAAGGCTTTTATTGTGAATACCAAAATCCTATTCCTTACTCTGTCTAATTGTACACTGAATGGCAGATTATGTACGGTTATACATTTCCTGAATTTGGCTGTAAACCATACACGGTTTGAAGGGCTACGAGCCCCCATTCTTGGTAAATAGTGTGAAATGTTTGGTCTGGACTCTTCAGGTATCCTGCCGTGTTTTCTTGCAGTAGATATTTATATGAAAGCTCTTTATCCTCCCTGCACCCCTACAGAGGAGTGATCCTGAGGATCCAAGTCATTAACTTCATTCCGATTAAAGTCAAATGATACCGGTCATAGCTGAACACTTTTGGGAAAGCTAGTTGCCTAGTTCTTATACTGATCCTCTGCTAGTCTGAGCCAAACAAAAACAGCGTGCCAAGTGAGGTCTGAGCTCCTGCTCTGCAATTGTTCCGGGCGACAGACTTGAAGTTAGAGGATCAGAAGCATTTGTACCCAGTGGGGAAGCTAGACATGGTCACCTGGGGCAAAGGCTAACC
>NW_017308358.1:197343-200703 GCF_000935625.1 Nanorana parkeri | reverse complement strand
GTAGCAAGGACTGCAGTAAGTTGTTTCCATTTACCTGTCAGGTCTGCTTTTAAATTGAGTGTATGGGGCTTTGATGTAACAGAAGTAAAGCATCGGTTGCTCTTGTCAACATGTTATATTCAGACAGCAGCAGCAAATGAAGGTTGGATTTGTTGCAATGGACGCATTGGTCCTCATCATACCCATTGTGTTTTCTCTCCACTCATTCCACTGACAGTAAGAAAACACGGAGACACTAGTTAAAGGGTGGTGCAAAAATAGTTTATTACGATATAGTTTATGTAAAGTTAAGTAGTTATATTTACAAAATAAAAATGATCAGCTACATCCACAGGAACCTAGCGAGTCGCACGCATCCGGCGGGAGAAAATAAACGTGACCAAAAAAAAAGTGTGAGCTGCAGGGGTGTAGGCAAAAAAAATCCAGGACTTGGGAATAACACCACAAGTAGGAAAAGAAAGAGGAAAAGGAAGTAAAAAATAAGCATTCATACTATATGTTGTAGTGAGAGACAAGATCATCAATGTAGTTTTAAGCCAGAAGCTGCCTGTGATACTCCCCATCGGCCAGCAGAGGGCACAGCAGCATAAGGCAGCAACTATACTACTGTGCCGATGCAGGCTGAAGTGGCAGCAAAACAAAAGACGGCTATGGCATCATAAAAATAATAAAAAGAAAAAAAGGTTATTTTAAGAATGACAAAGCCATATACATCCAGACAGAAGATTTGTGTCTCACTGGTATCCCTGTCTTTTCTGAGATTGGGCATTCCTTGCATATTTGACTGGGCTGTCCAGCGAGCGCCCCGCCCCTGTGAGATGCACAGATAATAAAAACTAGGCTCTGTGTCATCCAACCATGTTTAGGCCGTTGTGGTTCTAGATGCTGCAGAACTATATAAGCTGCTGTGATTTGGGGGTATTTTTGTAGTTTGTAGCACACAGACCATCTGGGGGTATGTTATGTAGTGTCAAACAGTCAGAGGTTTTGCCTCAAAGACCAATTCCAGGTCTAGAACCACAGCCTAGGGGGTCTAGATGAAGGGGATGGGCTATATATATTTCTTTAAAACTTTAGAAATTGTGGACCAGGCTGATAAAAAAACGTACATTTTTATTTCCCCCCTATGTTTAATGATCATGCCTGTTGTGAAACACAAGTGCCACAATTTCATACGATGCTATAAATTGAACAGCGGGCAAGCTTTATAGTGGAGCCAACACATTGTCACCAGCAGAGCCATGCTAAAGGGCGGCACTTTTGCCAGTGAAGTGTTTAAAAACAGTCTTAGAACCAAGAGCTGGGATTTGTATTTACAGAATACAGGGGGGGTGAAGCTAGGCCTCATGTTCGCCTTTAGAAGCGGGGGGACAGGGTAGATCCCAACGCCCCTTTACAATACACATGCTGACCATATAACTGGGTTGTATCAGGCAGGAGTATACGAAGTGCTTATTATGCACCACCCGTGGCCATATTAGCCCGAGCCGTTGTCTCGGTTGACGAGGGGGGGGGGGGGGGGGGGAAACGACTTCTCGTTATAAGCTGCAACACCCGCAGGCTGCAGAGGACTCTAAAACAGGAACAGGCAACTCTGTGCCGAAAACTACAAGCCCCAGCAATCCTTGACCCGGACATACCGAGGGCCGTACTTTCCTTTGCACGTTGCCTGATCCTGCTAAACATCAGCAGCTTTGTACACTGATCCCCACTTCTGTGAGAAATCAGATTCACTTAGGGAAGGGGTGGGGGTAGTGGAATACTGAGGCAGGCTGTACAAATCCTCTACAACATATATATTTATATATATTACACAGGAACCGAAACAATGCAGGACTTAACATCCGGTCAGATTCTAAAATATTAGCAAAAAACTTACAGGGTCACTCAACTCCAAAATGTTACACTCAATCCACAAGAAAGAAGAAAAAAAATAAACATCTGGCTTTTTAAAGATCAAAAAACACAAGTAGGACACAAAACTCACAATCTCCGACTTAAGAAATATGTACAAAGTGTGTTCTGAATACTATACAGGTTTTTAAATTATCCGGCGTTTAAAAAGAGACAAAAATCGATGATTTTAGATGGGACCTACAACACCGGGGTCCCCGAAGTGCGTCGTTTGCTGCGGAGGAACGTGAACCACAAATTAACAAATTAAAATTCTACATACATTATGATCATATACACACTAACAAATGACAGGGTATAAAACACACTCCTGCTCCCCCCATTAAAACAAAACAAAAAAAGCACAAATGTGTTTGTAAAGTATACATACAAAAGGGGACTCTTTAGGATCGTTTTGAGGTATTTGTTACAGGACGCCATGTAATGGCTTTGAGTGAAGGAAATGCAGACTTACGCTGGCTTTGAGTGAAGGAAATGCAGACTTACAGGTTCAAAATATAGTACGGTCTGCAAACACTTTGGGAGGAATTTACCAAAATTGGAGACAGAATCTGAACCTACTGTGCATAGTAACCAATGAGCTTCTCTCTTAAGTTTAGCTTTGACAATAAAAGATAGAAGCTGATTGGTTGCCATGCACGGATGCTCCAGTCTTGGTAAATTCCTCTGAATATTGTTCTCCCGTTGCAGAATAGAGTCTGAATTCTGGTCCCCCCCTATTGCATTCAGTGGTTTTATCTGCTGACCCTTGCGTCCATACAGTGTCATTCATTCTTGTAGGAGTTGGTGGGAGGAACCACAAAGGCAGTGTCTGGTTCTGCAGAATCTTCAAGCGGCTGTTTCTCTCCAGTACAAGGAGCAGGAGAGAGGAGTATTGCAGGTCTTCTTTGCAGGCGGTGCTGTATTTTGAACACAAGTTTTTTATTTTAGCGATAGAACGGCTTCTAGAAAATGAGAATTGGCTTCCTTGTGCCCTCGTTTCCAAGAATGTCATCAGCCACCACGGATCCCTATATGAGGAACTTACCGGGGCCATTTATATACTATTTGCACAAGCAGAGCCGGCAGGCAAGACTTAGCAAATTGCAGGGCTGGCAGCAATTTTATGGGCCCCTACACCAAACCACTTCCCAAAGAGCGTCAGACATCAAATACAAAATCTCACAGAGGGACTATAGAGAAAGGTCAGACTGCAGGCCAAGTTCTTCTGATACAGTCAGTCAATGACGGTTGTAGTGTCTGGAGCTGTAATATTTACAGCCGCTATATCACTCTGACCGAGCTGCTGAGGAATATTTAGGAATACTTTGGTTGGAACTCTCTAAATTCTGATTGGCTTAGCTTTGCTGTGTTAGAGAAGCCTATACACATAATGATTTGGGGAAAATTGGAAGCATTAGGAACATGCATATTAAAAGGAAATCTTTAGTGAAATAAAAGTGCTGA
>NW_017308358.1:150013-197105 GCF_000935625.1 Nanorana parkeri | reverse complement strand
TGTGCTGTCAGGGTGATACATTGCTACAATACTTAAAGGGAAAGTCCACAGATCAGGCCCATTAACTGTAAGCCATTGGATCAGCATGACAGCCAGGCAACTAGGATTTTCAGAGATGCATATTGGCAATGGCAGCCCACATGTTTATTAGGGCGGTGACCCCTAAAGTGGACACCAGTGCCAGAAACAGTTGCATTCTTAGAGTTACAATCAGGAAGATGCTGCTGGATCAAATGAGTCTTTTCTTCCCACATGAAAAGTGGAAACCGGGGCGGGATTAGGCAAAATGGATTTGGAGTATAAATCCTTACCCATTCAGCTCACCAGAACACCAATAGGGTACTACCGAGTATTTATCAAATAATGTTTACATCTGCCCCTCCCTGCAAGTCTGCTGCATGACGAATGCCGCAGATCATTCATGGGACAGGAGAATGGCCGGACAGCTGCGGCAATCACTGACACTGCAGCCCCCCCAGTGTCACCAGTGCCCCTGGCTGGAGAACCAAAGACCCTGGAAAGAGGAGCTCCAACATCAGTCAGACCGGCCAGACCCCTTACCCAGCAGCAGAGATGACTCGGGGATAGAAGAAGCATTTATGACTTGGTGGTACCTCTAGTGATGCAGCAGCATGACAGTAAAGTGGACCTGTCACCTCCGCCATTTTGTAATCACAGCTAGCATTCAGCTGCTCAATATGATTCTGATAAATTGACAGGCTGGCCTGTTTGCTGGGCTTACTATATGGCTGCACTACAATCACTGAACACTTACAATACTATATATTACAGATGAATTAAAGGGGGGATACAACACTTTTTTCCTGTGAGTAGATTGGGGAAGGGTTAGAACCGGAACCGAGAGGACGTCTCCCCAGCAGGAACACAGTAAATAAAACTTCCCCATTCTATCTGAAGAAAATAAAGATCTTAATGGAGATCTCCTTTTATAATCATATAATGGGGTAGCAGGTTGTTCTTTTCTTTCTAACCCGATATCTCAAGCCCAATTCACAGTGTGGCTTCTGATCAGTACCACCCCTAATCCCCCCTCCTCCCGAAGAGCTCAACTCCCATCACACCCATCATCCGACATACTGTGACCACATTGCACATTACAGTGACAAACAAGAAACTTGCACTGCGCCTACGTTCTGTACACTTGTATAGACCTCCGTCACCTTCCTCCGGCACTCTCTGGATGTACAGGCACAATAGGCCCCTCCTCCTCCCATTAAAGGGAATCCCAGCATTTATATAAAGGATATTCGGAGCACCGGAGGAAATCTCTGCAGAAACCAGAACAAATCTGACAATTTCAGCCTTCTATCACTGCAGACAAATCAACATTTAAACACTTCCCCCATCAACCAAAAAAAATATCAACAATACTTAAACTTTCTGCAAACAAATATCAAACGTAAAATACAGAAAATTCCACTTTACGTCTCGAGCCACTTATAAGACGACATTGCCACGACATACCACATCTGGCGATACAACACCTAACAAAGTCCTCCCATGGAGCTCCAAAAGGACAAAGTTCTTACAGGCGGCAGCAGCGGAAGCCATTTTCTGTTCAAATGTCCAGAAGAAGGAAGCCTTTCCATTAGTTACAACAAGCCACTTCGTAATGGATGGGATGCATTCCAATGGCAGTTGATTAAGCCACAAGATCATACTGAATAGTATATAAAAGGATGAGAGTCGCACAGCTTTGCATCTAGTCCAGTAGAAGTTTATTACAGGTCAGAGGATGTAGCTAACGCGTTTCAGGGGCTCACAACTTCCCCTTCATCATGACTTGTGTGCTGGCAGATATTTGTACTGGACAGCAAAATTAGAGTATTCACAAGCCTCTCTCAGACTGGTGGCCTGTGTCCTCTCTAAGCCTCCATTTTTATTTCTGGCTGTCCGCTACACCCAAATAACCACCAGCACACAAGCTCTTATAAAGGGGAGTCGTCAGCCAACGAAACGCGTTAGAAATATCCTCTGACCTGTAATAGACTTATACTGGACTTAATACAAACCCGTGGTGTTCTCATCCTTATACATGCTTCTCCAGGGACCCCCTTGGCTGACAGAGAGCTGCCTGTAAGAACTGTATACAAAGGGTATTTTTTTGCCCAGTGCTCCACCAACACACATACTGATCCGACAGGCTGCACTGTTCAGCCCACAAAATGACCCGCGGCAGACCCAATATAAGGACAGAGGCGGTTGCCGGTAGCAAAAACCAAATGCAGTGAGTTGCTATCGGCAACATCCCCACCTTTTGTTCCTTCATTTATACATCAGGCCTGCAATGAATATATACTTACACCGAAAAAAAGAAAGGGCATGCAGAGCGACCTCAAAGGTGGAAAAGCCTCCAAATCACCAGTCACTTCCGCACAACATATGAACTGGAAACTAAATATACAGAACTGAACCTAAAGGAATCCACCTCGGGGATATCATGCAGGACAAACCAAGAGTGTCTATGTCCAGGGTGGGGCAAACGCCAGCCAAAACTACAACTCCCATGACGCATCTGTTTCTAGGAGTCATGCCTGTGGCTGTCAGAATCTTGCAATGCCTCATGGGACTTGTAGTTGCACCACAGATGGAGGGCCGGAGTTTGCCTACCCCTGCTCTATATATTGCTCAGCAGCCAGGAAAGGGAAGGACTATTGCACAGTGTGACGCAGAACTTGTACCCTGCAGTCTGACCTTTGATAAATGGCATACGATATATTTATATTAAAGAGCACCAGTCACAGCCGGGCTGATGCAAGTATTATAATTGTCCACAAGACCGCTCTGGTGAGGCCTCATACTGATAACACAATGCTGTCTGAGGAAGCAGAACAATATCCAACATGCCATAGCTGTATATAACACTGGTGGGGCTTTGTGATTTCATACCGATGGGCACGCTTGTAAGTCTGCAAGTTATAATTTGAGAATGGATCTTATAATTCTTCCTCAAGGCCCGGTCTTTGTGAACGTTGTTAGGCCCGACCTACGATGACCTAATATTATAAAGGAAGCCATATTCTGAAGAACTCCCCGATAACGGCCTCCTGTTACAGAGGGCCGGCAGACACCTTCCTTCCTCGTCTCCCGATACCTGCCACATACATTTCCTCCGACCATTGAAGGATTTCACAGCCAGACACAGAGCAGGACGTAGATTGTATCTAAAGGGCGATAATGGTTAGTTACATTTTATTGGGCACGTCCCCTATAAGGTACACATACTTCACACACACAGGTACACATATATATAAATAACTACAGACATTTGCGGGGAGAGCAGGAGTCTCTTCATTGCCCCAGCAAAGAGGCCCCTGTCAGATGTGTCTGCTTTGTGGTTCAGTTCCTCCCCAGTAGAGCGCCGACGGGTCCCCGCCGCATGTTGGGGGGGGTCCCGTGCACGTCCCCAGCGTCTTCACACCTGATAGCTTATTGTCTGGCAGACGTGCCTTAATACTGACAATTCTGACTGCGTACTGTTAGTGTTTCTTATAGTCTTGGGATTCGAAGATTTTGAGGCGCTCCTGGACCGTTAGCCCCTCCTTCAGGCTCTGTGCGGAGAGAAGAGGAGACACGGCATGGGTGAGATGAGAACAATTCGGAGAGCTGGAAATAACACAGCGGCGTATGAACACATGGCACACGTACACAGATTAGTGATGCATGCTGAAGACAGACAGGAGTGTCTTGGTGGGTGAGTCACACATGGACAGGTTGGTGAGAGGAGTGAATACCACATTGGAAGAGACCAAAAGAGGTGGGGGAGCCACAAAATGGGAAGATTATGGGAATGTGTGAACTGCAGCTAAGTGCCACTATCGGATTCATTGCAAAAACATAATGAGCTGCAGCTAATCTCACTGTCCTAGCTTATCTACTCCGGTAATTTCTGCTCGCCTATGGCAGGAAATGTGCTGCAATATTATTGAGCAAAATCTCTAATCTGAAGCAGATTTCCAAGGCAGCCGGAAGCTTTCCTCTTCCGGGAGTGATACAGAATGGACCTGCCTTCCCCATTACTAACATCTGAAACTCCTGCTTCTGCCTGCACTGCCACCTGCTGCTGAAAGGTGCGAACTACAACTTTGTTGCTGATCAGGTCTGCAGCAAAAAAGCAAAGTCAATGTTTGCCCTGTGTGATGACCTATATCACAATCTGTGATGCTGGAGACAATTTGCTGTATAGGTCAGCAGACCAGGATGCACATCTACTACTGCCCAGACCAGGATGCACATCTACTACTGCCCAGACCAGGATGCACATCTACTACTGACCAGACCAGGATGCACATCTACTACTGACCAGACCAGGATGCACAGCTACTACTGACCAGGGTTAATAGCATGGTGCAGAGAGTAACAAAGCACAATAATCCACGCAGACCAAACAGAAGTCATCTTGTACCATATAGGGGAATCGCCTCATAGCTAGCTGCACTCTACACAATGCTAAAAATCACATGCTTATTGCGTATACCTTTGCCTAGTTTTACCCCAAACTGAAGGCATGACAAACGTTGCTGTATTGGAACGTCACCTGTATTGCGGTTACATCCACTGCTTCAGCTATAACACTATCAGTACTTAAAGTCACAGCAGACTTGGCCAGGGAGTTCCTAATATACACTTCTCCTAATTGCAAGGTCATTGCTGAGAGTAAATGCTAAACAAGTACAATGCATTCTCTAAAATTAACCAGAAGCCCGTAAAAGCAGATCTCCAGTCATACGGCTCCGTCTAGTGGATGCCAAGTATCCAAGTGAGCTCATTTTCCACTAAGATGTTCCACACATAAATCCTTAATGTAAGGATTTTCCCCTACAACACTACTTGTTCCTCCCTTACTGGAAATACCGCCCCAGCTAACAATTTATAAAATGAGCAATTTGGTCGTGTCCATCACTTACAAACACAGACAACATTGGAGGAGGGCGATTGCCGTGCTTGCTGATGCACACAGAAGGGGCGACATTATAGGTACAAAACAGAAGGGGTGTGAAGACATTAGACTCACAGACCCTCAGTAACCTGACACGCCATAGAATGTATCTAAGGATGAGTACCCGTGTTGGACTACAATTCCCTGCAGAACTCCTTGGATTGAAGGCCCATGCGGCACCTATGATGTGAACGTCATTTCCGCTAGCATTATGCCCTAACCCCATATCGCCACGAAGCCCCCCAGGCTAACTTATTTTCTGCCATTTGGTTGAAAGCATTTTTAACAACAATCAATATTTTGTGCTAAAGAAAACAATCGAGCTGCCACATGCTTCAGCTGAACGGTCTGATCTCCATGTGTATGTTCTGTTCTATCAATATCAAAAATGTAATGGGGCTTTTTTTTTTTTTACAGGAGATGATTTAGCAAATAGTGTCAAAACTTATCCAAGTAGCTCAGGCTTGCCAATCCCACTGGCAGTATTAAAGTGATGCCAAACTCAGGACATAATTCTTACAAATGCATTCAAGGAACTTAACTATGAACAACAATGTATCCTATTTGTGTATCACTGGGCTGTAGATCCTCCAATCCTCTCTGAATTGGTGCTGACACCGTCCTTCCTTCTGGAGGGTGACTACTTTTGTTCCCCATGGTCCCTGTGTGTGTTGTAAAGTAGTCATCGCTCCAAGCTCGCTCCCGGGATGGACTACAAACGCAAGATTGTAGTCCATCACAGGAGTGAGCTTGGAGTGGTGACTACTTTACAACACACACAGGGACCATGGGGAACAAAAGTAGTCACCCTCCAGAAGGAAGGACGGTGTCAGCACCAATTCAGAGAGGATTGGAGGATCTACAGCCGAGTGATACACAAATAGGATACATTGTTGTTCATACTTAAGGTACCTGAATGTATTTTTAGGATTTAACTCCTGAGTGAAGTGTCACTTTGAAGAAACGGCAAGCTGTATGTGGAATTAGGATCCATAATTACCAAATTTCCTACATTAGGTTTACGAGCTGCATGGCAACATTTTATATGTAGTTTTGTAAAGGAACACACTAGTTCACACTATGGGGCAGTGCAGTGTATGTGACATGTCCAGAGTTACTCACATATACTCAGTATAGTCTAGTCCTCGCCTTTTTTATACCCATAGCAGATTTAAATCAACGCAGGTATCCAAAAAAAAAAAAGAGCCCCATGCCACCCTCACAAAGAGCACAATTTATCTGGAGTTGATTCTAGATCACAGGAGCCCTCTGGCCTCTAAACTGTGTCCCGTCACTATAATAGCTTGGCACTATCGCCTATTAAAAGGAGACAACCCCGTAATGTTAGGGAAAAGAATACAGTGGTACCTCAGTTCACAAACTTAATTTGTTCCACGATTCTGGTGGTGAACTGAATCAAACAGATCAGATCGCGATGTCGACTAGAGGAAGCCACGACCATGTGTCAGAGCGGGAAAGATGGTTGCGGTTGTGTTAGTCACCCATGTGGAGTTTGTGAATGGAAGCAAAATTTTGCCTGTTCGTGAACCGAGGTAGCACAGTAGTTTTTATTTGCTGATTTTTGTTTACATTGTATTGTTTTGTGATAACATTTATAACTCAATCTCATCACCCGCTTCCTATACAAATTCCTGCATCCACAGCTGTCCTTCTGCAATCGTTTTGTAGAATAGGAGGAGAGTATCAGGATCAGCAAGGAAACCCTAGGTGTGTGACCCCCGCTGCGTACATTGTCATCTGAAAGACTGTGGCTGTGAGAGAGGTGCAGGCTGGACATCAGCGCTTGGGATGGAGAGAAAGTTCTGCATGCACAGTTTGCTGGCCGTGGTTTTACCTACATGTCAGGGAACCTGGTACGTGGAACTTGTCAGTTATCCCATGAGACCTGCTCAATTACGGACTGCCAGGGACAAAGGGACACACAGACACAGACAGAGAAAGCGCATGAATCCTGGGTGATTGTGCTGAAACCCCATTACCCACCCGTAACACTGTGATACAATGTGGGCACTTCCTGCATAACCCACGCTGCTAACAAACTGACAGAGAGGGGGAAGGGGGGGGGGGGAGTTAATCACATATACTTACTAACAAGCAGACATTTATGATCTATACGGAGTGACCAACTGGAGAAATAAAATTTACAAGGCTAAGGCAGGGAAAAGGGCGTCACAGATCAAATCATCTTTACACGGTCAATTGGTACAGATTTTATTTTTATTGCCATAGTGTACAGATTTTGGATCAGGAGTCTGGTAGCCGGGAGCCTGGCTTTCAGGTCAGCTGTGTTCACCACCTCTGGAGAATGCACATTATTCACCATAGAGATCAAGGATCTCATTATTTGAGAGCACTTTGTTGAATGCTAGACACGCAGAGGCTTCCTTGCCCTAGCTGGAGAGTCCCAAGCTTTCAGCAAAGAGTCGCTGCAAAATTTGTGCACTTGGGTCTCAGGTTGTGTTGAACAAAAGCCTTGTCAGGTGGCGCACATTCAGATCCTACTGCAAATAGAAGCACTCAGGAGATGGCAATAAGGAAACCCGTACGATGGGAAAGGAACAGTTTCCGCCATCATGCATTTACACAACTGGCACCTTTCTGCCAACTGGAAGGCTGGATGTAAGGGACTAAATGTTTTCCCCAATCCTCAAAATCATCCCACCCCCAATAAATTGCCTAGAAAAGCCCACCTAAAGAACCCCGCACCATAGATCTATCAAGTTCAATATGGCGCTCCTTAGCTCTGCCTACCTTGGACCTGATATTCCGCAGCTGTCTGTTAATGCTGGACCTGTCATTCTTCAGGAAATCTGGGTTGCTCTTAGATTTCATGATATCTGCAGCATAAAAACCATGTTTTGTCATGTCAGGGCAGTTGATGAAAATGAAATGAATGTAATGTTGCTATTAAATCAACGACATCGGCGAGGCAAAGCGCACGAATCCGCTCTCGCCTCCACAGCAGCACTCTGCAGAGTGACTCACCATATCCAGACACCGATGCCGTCTCAGAGGTTTTCTCCCCCAGCATCTCGGTGGCTGTTTTCAGCTGCTCTTTCAGCCGGGTGATGTCACATTCGGCCTTGGCCTTCACGTTGCTCAGCTCTGTGTAGATGTCTTTGTACTTGTCGCTGGCGTACTTCTTATCCTTGGGGGTAGGGAGGAAGAGAATACAGTGCATTGCAAACATTAGGGGCTGTTATTGTAGCAGAAGGATAAGACTGCTACTTGAGTGGAGGTAAAAGATTATATGTCACCCATAGCAAAATCCAGCCGTTAGTTTTTGGGAGCAGGGTTCCAGTTAAAGCAAACACCAATGAATGAATTAAAAGGAGCTTTCTGAATTTCTGGCAGATCAACAGGTATTTGTCTGAACTTGCAGCATATTTAAATGGATACAACCTGGGGAAATGTGCATGTATTGCAGAGACGTACTGCACATGGGGTTTTTCCTCCAGATATACACTTAAACCACTACAGGACAGCATTTGAACTCAATGCCATCTGCTCAGTGATAGATATGTAAAATAACACGAGACATAAGGGAAATGACTTACCCTCAGAGCTGTCTGCAGCTCATCTTTAAGGGAGCTGATCTCCTGTTTCTGATACTGGATTTCTGACTCCTTCACCCGTAGAAGGACCTGCGTGAGGGAGCAAACATTACACAATGCATAAGTGCCACCTTACAGCATACCACAACCAAGTGCTTTGCAGCGGAATTCCAGGAACATTGTAAAACACTGTTATGAACTCATTCAAAAGTCTCAACATAATGCCATCAGTACCTGACCTCACAAATGCTATTATGGCTCAATAGGCCCAAGTTCCCACAGACACCCTCCAAAATCTTATGCAATGTCACAACATTTATTTCCATCCAGAGTTGCAAACATTTTTCACCGAGATCTTGTAGTGATGATGGGAGATTCAGACCTCTGTAAAGTCTTCTCCATGGGGTTAAGGTCTGGACTCAGTGGTGGCCAATCCATGTGTGACAATGATGTCTCATGCCCCCTGAACCACTCTTTCACAATCTGTGCCCGATGAATCCTGGCATTGTCATCTCGGAATATGCCCAATGTGCCATCAGGGAAGAAAAGACCCATTGATGGAATAACCTGATCATTCAGTATATACAGGTCGGCAGCTGACCTCATTTTAGGGGGACATAATGTTTCTGAACCTAGACCTGGGCCAACTGAAGCAACCCCAGATCATAACACTGCCCGAAATCCAGGTGGTAACTTTTTTTTTGGCCAGGCAGCATATGTGTCATGGTTAGATGTCCACAAACGTTTGGTCATTATGGTGTGTGTAAGATGAAACAAAATGTATAAAGTGTACCTGTCACCTACTAATCACAGCAGTCATTTTATGTCTCTAGAGCTGCGACCAAATAGACATGTTACCTCAAGTTCATAAACGTCCTTCCCCTGGGTCAGGGGCGATACCACCCCATCTCCTGTTACCAGGTTTCTTAGCCGTGTTATCTCACTGGCCAGGCGGTTATTTAACTCCTAAAATGCAATGAAAGAGAACCAGAAATAAGAGTTTTAACCCTTAAGGCTTTTATGTAATCAGCCGTCCCACACCAAAACATTCAAGTCACCTGGTTGTGTGCATTCAGCTCTTGGTTCTCTCGCTGACACTGGCGCAAAGCTTGGCGTTCCGCCTCCAGCGCCTGAGCAAGGTGGGCGTTCTCCAGACATTTCTGAGAATATTGCTCGGAGAGGACCTCCAACTCTCTCTGCACAGACTGCAGCTCCTCCCTGCCGAATCAAGAAAAGTATTCAATGTCACACAAAATTTAGTTCATCTATAAAAACATCCACAGAGGCAAAACTGGACTCCCTCATGTGAGGATAACAATACGGAAGATCAGAGCTAACAGATATAGTCAGCACATCATTATCTCCTAAAAGTAGAACTGTGGTCAGGCCATGGACATTTATGTATTTCTCAACAAACCATACATAAGCTTTAAAACGAGTCTTCACTGATGTCTGTAGCTGCGGGTACTGTGGAGTAATTCATCTTAAAAGTTAACAGCAGAAATACTTTGTTTCTTTCTTGCAGCTCCGTTCATTTTGCTCCCTCTCCCAGTAGTGGCTTGGCAACCTGCTGGCATTCTTAATCACCAATGTAAACACAACACAGGCATGCAGGAAGAGGTGGGGAGCAGAGTGCTGAGAACCCACTAGGAGAATGTTTTACTTTTCCTCTAAGCGGAGGGAGATCTAATGGCAGTGCACATTATAGGGCAGCTTTAAAATCCAATGAAGTATGGCTGAACATGGGAAGCCCTGTGCTTTATAGCATGTGGTGTGAGTGAAGGCCGGACTTGTGTGTTTAATTTTTTTTAAAGGGACAGTGCTGCAATTTTTTAACGAGTGGTGGTTTGTCTATATTATAGACCTTTACATCAATTGGGTACAAGATTTTTTTAAATATATCACTTTGGCCGATATGTAACCACTTTTGACCACATCTGCGGGTCTTAGATTTCTGTGGGTGGCAATGTCACGGGCCAACATCCTATGTGATGAGTCCGTTCGGTATAGATTGGTGATCTAGGTGGGACTCCTGGTAGTAGCTTTGAGATACCCGGCCACAGTTCTACTTCAAACAAGTGTCAGTTGTTTTTGTGGTGAGGTACTTTATTCTCATGTGGCTTACAGGTACTGCCTCCGCAGAGAATCCACGTCCGCATTAACGCTACTGATTTGGGAGCGGTGGGTTTTCCCCAGCTCTCTCTCAAGCTCCTCGCGGTGGGCATTCCTCATTGCTTCAATGGCTACAGGAGAGATAAGAAAAGGTCAGTGTATTAGAAAAGTTAGAACATGAAACTAAAGTTCTCGTCTCTGGGAGCCATATTGTTCCAGATAAAGAAGCCATTGCTCAGGAGACTGGCCAGTACAATGTGTGCACTTCAAACTGGCATATGAATGGGAACTATGCTTCGGACGGGTCCTGGGAATGTTGTATTTACTTTTGATAGTTACAGGAGTGCTGCTGCTGCTTTTGGCTGAAATCCCAGCTACACCTTTCTCCCAAGGGCAGCACACTAAAATAAATCTGCATGAGTACTTCCTGTACTCCTAAAAATACACTCAAAGTGTATGTATTCCCCACCAATAGACTTCTGTTTTACATATACCATTGGAAGTATTTTGTTATACCTGTTCAAGTGCAAAAAATACCAACTGATCCTGCCAGAAATCTAGTCCCCGTCCTGCAGTGTTATCGCCCTTGCCTAGGTTTTATTTGTTAACTACAGGACACTGCCACTGTATGTTATGGAGAAGCAGGGGTGTTCTGCAGACCTGTCCCTGAGTAAAAATGTTACTCTTCCACAGATTCAGTACAGTGAGTGAGCGTTGCCACCCTTGGACAGGAAATATGTTACTGGCAGGATCATCAGGTAAAAATAAGGGGGGGGGGAGCCTGAAATTAGGTAAACAAATGCAACAAAACAAATCTAAAAGACTGGTCACCTGCAATGTATGACCATTTTGTTCTTGTGTTTAGATACACTTTAAAGAGCTTTACCTATATCAACAAACACACCTTTAGAGATGTTTAGTAATGACAATCTACAAACACATACTTATAGATAATTGCCAGCTTTTTATTCTTTACATTCCTTATTTTTTTTTCTCCCCATTCTTCTCACAGCGGCCATTTTTACAAAGGGCAGATTAATATAGCTCCCTTTACTTCCTGGAACTCTGGCACATGTGACTAGGACATGTGACCAAGCACATCATCTCAGAGGAGGAAAATGCCTTTCCCTGAGATCTCATGAGATTACAGATGAGATTTCCCAGCAATGCTCTGCTGATGTAACCTTCCCAGGATGCAATGCTTGGGCACGATTACATCATATGTGCCAAATAGGACCAGGAAGTAGTAAAAAAGATTGTAAGTAAAATTAAAATATGTTTGTTTAACTAATGAATGTAAGATGATTTCATATCGGCATGCAGAGCTGTATGCTGATGTGACTTTTAGTCAAAGGGGGTAAAGGTCCGCTACAACTTTCAAGGCCAATAAAGACCCATAGTCACCATAGACTGACATTTTATACCTTGCGTGTCAGTTTACTTGTAAAAGGTACGACAATCATGGAATTCTCATTGGAGTGGTGTGCAATGAAATTTACATTTTATCTTTGCCAAGTTTGAACTCAAAATGTCTCAATCGCTGCGCCTTTAGACTTATCTGCTGCTACATTACGGCATCCAATATCCACGTACCTGAGATGGTGGCTGCAGTCTCTTCTGCCAACAAACGGTCCTTCTCATCTCGCAGCTTCTCCAGCTCCCGGTGGTGTTGTCTCTGGAGGTCCTCAATCTTCTTCAGGTGGGTCTCTTCCATGGCGGCAAAGCCTCGTTCACATGTGGCCTGCAGACGAAGTACCTTTTATGAAAAAAAATGCTACGGAGCAGCTGAGAAAAAACTACTAGTCCTAGATAGAGGAGGGAGGAACAAAAAGAAGAGATGGAAGGAAGGAGAACTTCCTGAGGAAGCCACAGAAATAAACCTATCTGGCAGCACGTGACTGGATAACTAAAGGTTTACGGATTGTGAAAAGCCGTGTCCACCCAAGCACCATATTACAGCTTTGGGTGGACTTTATAACAAAACTGCAACTTTAAATCCCAGACAAAATCAGTAAGATATCCTCATAACTGCTAAATTGTGACACCCCTGTAATAGGCCTAGTACAGTGATGGAATCTGGACCTCCAAAGAGAAGATCAAAACCCTGGAGACCCCAAGAGGAAAAGTAACCAGTACATTATTTAAAGAACTTCAGTCTAAAGAAAAGCTTCTCATAGTTTAAATATGACCGACATATCTTCGGAGCCAAGGAGGACTTGCAATATGCAAAACAAGCCCTTTATGTCTTCCATGGGATGGGTGCTCCATGAAAGCATCCCTCTGATAATGACTAATGCCTGTGGGTTGCTTGCTGACACCACTATCCCAAGGCTTATCAGGAGGAATAGGGTTTGCACAGGTCATGAAACCTTTATTTTTGAGACGTCTGCCTTTATAAGCGTCAAAACAAACAGCTAATGTGATTGCTCGTGTTTGTGACCGCACATCTAGAATCTATGGGCGACTTAAGAACAGAAGTTTTGACTGCCAAGATAAACCCTATCAAGCTATCAGGAGAATGACTTCAATCTGCAAGTGGATTACATTAAAGACACACAACACTTCCGCCTAATTAGCAGAAGGAAAAGGCTCTTCGTAGTACAGAATGGGTCATGGTGAGAAACTGGGCCGTGGAAGCCCTACTGGTCCAGTACAGTGGGGGGCGGAGCCTGACATTATCGCATCCTTTTCCTGATAATCACTACACAGCGATAGGAGACTGAGGCTCTTCCTGCCTGTTGATTATTACTTTGTACAAATGTCGGACTTTACAATCTCTGTTTCATCTTGATGTGGAAGTCAGTGGGAAATGCTCCGCCCCCTTCATCACCTCTTGCAAGGTTGCAGGCACGAAATCTAAAGGAAAAGCTCTGGTTTGATATCGCTGGTACGGAAAACTTAGAGGCACATTTATAAAGCAGCAAATGTGACAAACAAACATTCTATGCAGGTAATCCTTCCAAGCTTGTGTGTTTTAAAGGACAAGGATTGATTCGCCAACAGAGAATGTTCATTGAATAAAACATTCACCGATTTATAAATAGTGTATGTGTGGGAAAAACAAATATGTAAAATCTCTGGAATACATTCACATTTCCCCACATTATCTCTTTAAAAGGCTACAGAAAAATAAACATTGATCTGAATGGAAACCCAGTGAGCTCCTAGCTTCCTATTTGAGCCGACAACCCTGCCTATGCTGTACTGAAAACTCAAGCAGTGTGGTCATTAGCCCTGTCTAGTTCTCCCCTGCTGGACTACAGAACATATTATCTCCATAACATACGAGACAGGTGTTCTGTAATCCAGTTATCCCCTGCTGGACTACACAACAATGTCTCCTCTCTCATCTCAGTAACATAAGGGACAGTTGTTCTGTAATCCAGCAGAGGTGAACTGGGAAGGGCTGACAACACTGCTTGGGATTTCATTGCAGCAGAGGCCAAGTAGTCAACTCGATACAGGAAGTTAGGAGCTCATTGGATTCTGGCAGATCAAAAGGAATGGTTATAAAACTTGTAGCCTTTTTTAAAAGAAACAGCACCTGTTGAAATGTATATGTATTGCAGAGATGTACTGAATGTATTTTTATTTTACCCAAACTTTCAGTCAGAAAAATTGATCACCATGTTACTCCATAAAGGACCAGAAAAACCCCTAAAAAATGTCCTCGTCATTCAGCTGCAGCCTAGAACACCGGAAGGCTTCAATACTTAAATTCCTCATTTTATTATATCCTAGAAACCATAAAAATTGTCCATCAAGAAAGGCAGATCGGAGAGTTGCCGAGTTTTCAGCCCGGTGTGATGAAAGGCTGATAATTACCAGGAATATCTAGTCATGTTCAGCTTCAGTATCCACAACAAAATCTGCTTTGATAAACCCAATTACAGCTACGCCGCCCGGGAAGAATCGGCTCTTCTACTTATGACTGAACAAGTGGGATTCTTGGGGGGTTTTTTTTGTTGTTTTTTTTACTCCGAACTGAACATTCTGGCAAGTGCATCCCCACATCTTCCCAGACAGTCTGAGTCACCGCACGGCCCGGGTCGTAAAGTGCATTAGTGACGTCACGATTATTTTTCCGTAGAACAAAACCAAGATTTCAAAGATAAAAACCAGCTGATGGAGTCTGGGGAGACGGAAAACATAAACCAAGTCTTGGCTCTGGGATCCGGCTTGCGGAGCTGGTAATGGTTTCATGGAAATGGAAATTAACTGCTTGGCTTCCAAAATATTTAACAAGCATGGGGACAAATTGAATAGGCAGAAATGGTGGATCACAGAGCATGAGGTCTAATATGTCAGTGAGGGCCTGCTAAGTATTGTTTATATTAGAAATGTGCACATCCATCCTGTGTGGGGAAAAAATAATGGTCATACACTAGCAGACGTATTTAGAGAACAGCCAAATCTTAGGTCCCGTGCACATCTAGGTAAAGAGTTGTTAAAATGCATACAAAATGTACAGCAAGATTGGGATCTTTATAGTAAGTTGCCACTGGAACTGCATGAAGAAAAGGCAGAGATAAGGATGGCGCCACTGACTATAATGGGGCCACTGACTATAATGGGGCCACTGACTATAATGGCGCCACTGACTATAATGGCGCCACTGACCTTTTCATGCATTTTGCATGAAGCTTTAGGAGCAAAAATATTGTTAACAGGACATCAAAGATCATCAACCAAGGGTGCATGGAAGGCCAGAGTTCCTCAAGTAGTTGTATGCAGGCCTGACACTGCCTGCATAGTTCTGGTACTGTCACCTGGCAGAGCCAATGAGATGGGACTAGTGGAGCCCCAACCTTTTCTATACTGACGCCAGTGATCTTTTTAGCGGTCTGTAAGTGGGGCCGCCGTGCCCAAGGGGGGTCCCCTTTGCGCCCCACGACCGCCGTGCCCAAGGGGGTCCCCTTTGCGCCCCACGACTGCCGTGCCCAAGGGGGTCCCTTTGCGCCCCACGACCGCCGCGCCCAAGGGGTCCCTTTGCGCCGACCACCACCTCTCTCCCTTAACCAACAGAGTAGTGTGGCCCCTCTCCACCGACATAAGGGAAACCTTCTAATGACCACAATGTAAAGCAACACTACAATTTCCAGTGTCTTTTTTTTGTCATTATTAATTTTACTTCTACAGTGGGGTTTCATCAAGTACAACACATTTTCTATTTATTATTATAGCTACACCTTACTGATGACAGAAATTTACCATGAGTTGTAGATATAAATCATTTTTAGCCGGGTTCCTTGACACTTTAAATTATTTCAAGGGTTCCTCTGCGCTAAAAGGCTGAGAAAAATTGCTCTAACAATCGGCAGAATCATATTCTTCATACGAACATTTATATTGCTCTATGAAGGCCATTTAAACGGACAATCCTTACTATTAATGAGGATTAGAACCTTGTTCCTTTTAAATATTAATTTAAATGGTAGAAGCTTAATGTGAATGATTCTACCAGTCAGTGTTCATGTGCTTCTTCCGGAAATTAATGACTGTGCTTCACTGCTTTTATATCTCACCGAAAGCCTCGGGGTAAACTACGACTTGACTGAAAACCAAGAGGCACCCTGTGAGGCCAACCAAGCTTACATCAGCATTCAACAAATTACAATCCCACTTACAGAGATGACCACTAGAGGAAATGATGAAAAATCTTCGATATAAAAGACAATGATCAAAGCTTGAAAGCAAATAAAAAATGTGAAAGTCTAGTCAAAAATATTAAAGTTTTGGGTAACTGTCACAAAAATGACTCATAAGGCATACATGACTGCCCAACTGTCAGGACCCATCAATATCACATGTGATGCCCATTAGGTGACCGGGGCCAAAAGAATGTGTCAAATGTGTGACCGGACAGATCACTGCCTGTGTCACGTCTGAGAAATCAGCGAGGGACCGAACCTTCCATTGTGTATGAAACATTTGGAGATATATACTCTCATCACACTCTCCGGATATCTGATGTGAGTTCATTAATGCTTTCCAACACAGGAAGGGTCTACATTCTCTCTCCTCCTGAAATGTACTCTGAATTGTCCTACGTGAGAAAACAACCGTCTATGCCTCCTCTAAAGGGATAGATTATTCTGTGAAATCAATCATTAAGAACAAAAATCTGCACACAGCTTCTAACCAAGACTTATCAAGTAAGAGAATTGGGTGCACAAAAGTCAGTCATTGGGTCGTAGGTCGAACTCGATGGACTTGTTTTTATTTTCATATCAGGAGAGCTTGTGAGGTTTTTCTGAAACCGCACAGTGGTTGTGACAAAAAAAAAAGTCAAAATGTAAAAAAACATGCAAGCAGCTCGCTACAAAAAGGAATTTTAAATTAGTAATGGGAAAATTGGCTTTATATGGAAAAAAGGTGAATTTTTACAGAATTACCTAACCTGGAATATTATATAAATCGGTCTTCAAAATAAAAGTGACAATGTACACTTATGTACTTTTCCCTCAAATCCCTCTCGCGCTGAGCATCCATTCAAAATATGCTCCCTGGCGCAGAGTGTCTTCTTGAGGTGAGGTGGGTTGGGGGGTATGGCCACGAGGGAGCTCCATCCATACGTGCATTGCTTATAGCTCTCTCGCATGTCCTGCAAAGGTGCCTGGACTGAAGTGACATCACATTCTGGCTCCCAGCAACTCTACAGGGTGTGCATGGGAACTGTACAAGCAATGCACATATGGATGGAGCTCCATCACAGCACAGCAGCCCACACTGCTGTGCGACCGTAATATACAGGGGTACGGGTACTCCTAGAATGAGATCCTAATAGGTTGGACTTGATGGACTAATGTCTTTATTCAACCTCAAATACTATGTAACTATGTGACTTGGGTTGTGACTTAATGACCGAGGACAAATGTGGGTCCTGAGGTTACACAGGTTAAGAACCACTGCTGTAAAAGAACCTAAAAAAAAAAAAAAAATCACCTGTTGCTTTTTTTGGTAATTTATTTATTATTTGTCCTCTATTAGTTTACTAAATAAAGGTGCCTATACACTCTCCGATTTTCATTCAGAAATCGTCCACGAATGGTCTTTCAAACGATAATTGAACAGTTGATTTTTTTTTACTGTAATTCCGCTCGAAATCCCCCGATCGAGAAGGCTGGATAATTATTTATTTTTTATTGGATTTGAAAAAAAAAAAAAAAAAGAAACTATGGATTAGTGGCGTTTTCGTACAAAAAAAAAAAGCGCAGCAAGAACGTATGCGCAAACGAAAATCCGTTACGTCGATCGACAGAATTCAGTGAGTTGGTAGTGCTAAAGAACGATTACCGAAATCGACGTTGGCATGTGCTTGATGGGCTATTTGAGCTAGAATCGAACAAGGGTTCTTGGCAGCGAGGAAAGTTTCCGATCGAAAATCTCTAGGTGTATGGCCAGCTTAAGTCACAGATAACTGTCTATGAAGAGCTACTAGAAGACAATATAAATAAAATGAAAATAAACATATCTGTGGATGGTCACACAAGACTGTCGCTTTGGAAGAAAATAGACCCAGAGACTAATTCTAACGTATTGCACCCAAGAGGCGCATTTGAGCGGCTGATCTAAGACCCAACTGCATTAATAAATCGTCCCCATTTAGTGTCTGTATATTCTGGGCATGTATCGGGTCTTTTGGCTATATAGGATACAAAAGACAGAATAATGCCTGGAAATATACTCAAATGGTAGTCAAATATTCTATATTTTTTTGGGGTAAGGGAGCATCTTTCCCCGAATATTTGCTACCGATTAGAAAAAAACCCCCATACGTACTAGAAGTCACATGTCAAAGCTAACAGAAAGTAGATGTACAAAGGAAGAATAAGATAGTAATGTACTTGGTCAGGACCTTCAAATTTTCAAAGTCAGCCTGGTATTTCTCTTTTATTGAAGCCATGTTTTCTTCAGGATGTTCCCTCTGGAGCTCTTCCCGCATCGTGTTCATCTGAGCCTCCAGCTCTAGAACGCGCCCTCGAAGAATCTTCACAGAGTCCGCGTGGCTTGGCGTGCCTTCAACTCCAGTACCGAGCAAAGTAGAGTCTTCAGGTGACTGTGGATATAGGTGATCTCTCTGATAACTTTCCAGTGTATCCTGCAGCTGGTCGATACTACGGGTATATTGTTCCTCCATAGCTCTTATTTCCTTCTGGTGGATAACCTGGAGCTCGTGAATCTGGTCTTGGAACTGCTGTTCTACTTTTCTTAACTGATCTCTGTGAAATCTCTCTACTTTTTCCATCTCTTGCTCGGAAGCCTGTAGTTTAGTTGCTATCTCAGCATGCTCTGCTTTCAGGAGACTCTCCCTTTCTGTCCACCTTTTCATGAGGTTCTGGATCTCCTCCTTGTAACTGCTGTCAAGCTGTGACAAGGAATCTTTGAATTTAGCTTCAGTATTTTCTATCAATCTCTCCGTCTCCATGGCTTGAGCGGTTACAGTGTCAGACAGGGCCCTCTCTCTTTGTAAGACTTCTGACAGTTCGCTGTCCTTTTTCTGCAGAATTTCTTGGTACTCTTGATGAACTTTGGCCAAGGCTTCTGAATGAACCTGACACAGAGCCACCCTGCTACTTGTGGCCTCCCTTTCATATTCAAGGCGTGTTTTACAGGCAATGTAACACAGCTGAGCTTGTACAACAGCATCCTGTACAAGAACCGGTGGCAAGTCACAAGTCTGAACCCAACTAGATAGCTGCTCGGTAGCCTGCATGAGGTTCTTCACTGCTACTTCAAAATCAGCCTGTGGCATAGACATTAGGGCAGAGGAAATTCTCCTCAATTGTTCTGCATGTTCCATTAAATGGTGCGAAAGCTCTTCCTGAAAAGATAGGTCTGAGATGGTGGAGCTGCATGATTCAGGGACAACATGGAGTTCAATCTTGGCTTCTTGAAGACCAGGTTCTTTTGCACTCATGCACTCACAGTATGCCTTTGCCTTACGAATGGCCAAGTTAAGCTCAGCTTTTAGTACTGTATTATCGGCCAGGACTTGGAGCAAATTCGAATGGGAATGTGAACTCGATGCAGGCTCCTCAGGAGCCATTTGTTGTGTATTGCCCACAATAAGTCTTCCGAGTTGATCTACCCTATCCCAAAAATCTCTCTCTAGCTTCACTTTTTCAGCAAACATTTCAACCAGGTGAATGTTGGAAGCCTTTTCAGCATTGTGCACGGAGTCATGCACAGACTGGTCTGACTCGGACATATTTTTAAGGGAATCTGCCATTTTGCATATTAACTTTTCTTGGAAATTAATCCTTTCTAAAACCCTTTGAGCAAGATCTTCACAAGGCTTTTCCATGGGGGAACTGCCATCATCACAGGTAACATCTGAACACCCAATTTCTAATGAATGGCTCGTTAAACTTTGTTCTAAAGAATGTATGGTGTTTGACAAAGATGTCCGAAGGCTGCACAACGTGGAAGAGTTTAACTGTACAGTATCTACATTATGGAGTTCTTTAAGCATATTCCGACATGCCTCCAAACAGCAAAAACATTCTCTTGCTTTTTCGAGGTGGCACCTAATCCGTTTCTCCCTCTCCAATTCTTCTATCTGCATAGTCATTGAATTAACCTGAGTAATACTAGACTGGAGTTGTTGCTTAAGGCTGGCTTCAGCCTTTGCCCATTGATTGTGAAGACCCAATAAGGTCTCTTGATGATCACTGTTATCTTCCAGTTGGAGGGTAACATCCTTCAGTTTTTCCTCTGTTACGTAAAGTTTGGTCTCTAGAGAGCGGATGACGGACATAAAGCTTTCCATATCACTAGCCACAGAAGGCTGGTACTGTGAGGAAACCTCAGGCGTGCTTTCTTCAGAAACAGATTGTTCCTGGCTCGCGTCAGAGGATGTGCTACTTGTCCAAGTCTTCTCAGAACAGTCAGCATGAGCGTACTTCTGGCACTGGATGCTAGAGAAACGTATCCTTTGTCTTTTGGCTCCTATGTCTTGTTCTTTTTCTAAGCACACATTCTGGTCCACTTGGAATATTTTGGACTGCAGCCCCTCTTGCCCAACTTCCGTAACACTGTCTCTTCTTGCCACTTCCCCAAATACATCTCCACCTTCAACCTGAAAACTCTGCTCCAGCTCAGCAATACGTCGCTTTGCAGATTCCAACTGAATGTAAACATTCTCTATTTCTTTTGCTTGAGGCTCGGAATTCAAATGGTAAAATGTTTTCAAGGTTTCTTCCTTGGCTTGGAGTTTTGATTCCGTTTCTTCCAAGCTGCTCCCCAAAGCTGCCATTTTAATAAGTGCTTCATTAATATCTTGGTCTTTCTTCTCCAAGACCTTCCGATGTGCCTCACGGAAATTGTGCAATTCTTCATCCTTCGTCCTGAGACACTCTTGGACCTTTAAAAGCTCTGTTGTTGAGTCGTCCAGTAAATTTCTCAGCTGGTTGCATTCCGTCTCTTGTAGTGTGAGCCTGGTTTCTAAGCCTGAAACATTAGAAAAAACTAACTGATGAGACATTTCTTCACAAGCGGACTTAAGCTGGTCCCGTTCCCTCTCTAGCTCTTTGATGTTTTCTTCAAGCCTGTGAACAGTACACTCTCTTTCTGCCAACTGTTCTTCAAGGTGGTGAACGAAAATGCTGGCCTCTGTATTGGCATTCAGCTTCTCTTTCTGCAAAACCTCCATCAGCTGTTCCTTCTCCTGCAACTTATTCTCATACTCTTCTAGCCGATCTTCTGTCTCTTTCAGGCTAAGTATTAATTGCTGCTTTTCTTTTTCATAACTGCCAAGCAGTTCCTCGTAATTCACCTGCAGCCGTTCTTCGATAAGCATACGAGCTTCTTCACTGGTTTCCAGCTGAGCCTGTAGACCTGCAAGTTTGTCTTGCAGCCTCTGGGACTCTTTTTGATAGTCTTTCTTCAAAGCTTGCTCCATTTCAAGTTCCCGAAGTTTCTGACATTTCTCCAAAAGCGAAGACTCTACTTCTTTCAACTTTTGCTGGCTATCTTTAAGCTGGAAACCAAGTGCAACCTCATTGTTCTTCCACTCTTCTTGCATTTCTTCCACCTTCTCCTTCTCCAGTTTCAAATCTCCTTTCAGTTTTGCCAAAGCTTGCTCTTTTATGGATAGCTCAGCTGATGCACTGTTGAGTCGGGCCTGCAAGCTCAAGATTTCAGCCTCGTGGTGCCGGATGGTGTCTTTCGCTTCACCGTAGCTATGCTTGAGGCCTTGTATCTGATGGCTAAGCACCTCCTGACGTTTACATTGTGCCTCCAGTTCAGTCTGAAGGTCCTCGTTGACTTTATGGAGCCTCTGCCAAGCTTCCGAAGAGGGATCTGCCAACTCATTCTTAAAGAAATTGATTAAACACTAACATTAGTAACACTCTCATTTGTCACGGCTGAGTGTCACACCTCTGGACAAGATGGACTATATTAAAACTTCTTGTCTCTTATAGCTGCTGCCTAATTTCTCAGATCGAGGCATCAAATTTGGAGGCTGGTTTCAAATCATCTGGAGATTGTTTTGTAGGAAAACAAAGGATAGGGTAAAAAAAAAGAAAGAAAAAACTGAAGAATCTACAGGAAGGGAGTGAAAAATAAATCTAAAATCTAAGGACAACCAGTGACAAAGAGCAAAGGGAGGCGGGAGCAGAGCAGAGACATCATTGTTCAATATTGTTTTCCAAAACAAAACAATTTGTTGGCAAAATCAAACACTAGGATGAGGCTAAAAGGAAGTAAAAGGTCCTCCTAGAGAGCATGCGAGGAGCGGAAAACACAAAATAGTTTTTATTTAAATTTCGGTTAGAAGAGTTTCTACTGTATGCAAAAAGATTAATCACACAAAAACAGTTAATAAAAAAAGATAAAAGAACAATATAAATAAATGCAGCAAAATAGGAAAATAAAACAAAACGAACACAAATAGCAGCATAATACAGCGCTGCGGACGTGCGATAAAGTTACAACAAAGCATGCAGACATAAAGGAATTAAATCGGAAGAGACGGACCAGAGCAGAGCCAGAAGCCGGAGAATTTAGCCTGAACTGCTGAAACCTTTTTTTTTTTAAACGATGGTAGGAAAAGCCCACAGATGTGACACTCAGTGAAATATTAGATGTACACCATGCTAAAAATGACACCATGCAGCATAGCCACCAAGATGTGTTAGTGAGAAGACCCGTTCACCCTAATTATAGGCTTTCAGAGAAGAGAAATAAAAGATTGGGTGTTTTTTTTTAGGTTTGATGCAAAGGAAAAAAAAAAAATCCTAGAGAAAGCAAAATCACCTTCTACATGTTTTAAATCTACGTCAAGATAACATGAAATGTACGAAGGCCTAGGCAGTGGCATGCAGCTTGCCTATAGCTGGACAAGAACACAAACTGAATCTGTCTAGAGTTTGAAGTTCTACAAACAAGCAGTAAATACCATTAAGACAATGTTGGCAAGCTTCCAAACACCACATACAAAATGGAAAATTGGGGAGCTGGCAAAGGTTTGGCCACTTTAGGAATCCTGCTACCTGTAAAAGCGAAGGCAGCAAATTTGTTTGCTGGATTAAACTTCAACCTTTCCACAACCAGAGTGCACGGTACACCGAGTTACCTCATCATAGACTGAAGAGTAAATGATGCAGAGGTACCAAGTGAGGAGTCAAAAGAAGTTCCGAGTTTGTAAACTCCCCATCGGAGAACCTCAAAGCACACTGCTGCCTGTTACACTTCATATAAAAGTGGATTTTACAAGCGCAGAACTTTTTGATGCTACACTTGGCGCTCTTTATCTTTTACACTTGTATCACAACTGAGGCAAAACCCTTTTATAATTAATCTCAGTTGCATCAACAGAGTTTGCAATGACTCTTAAACTAACCATACACATATAGATTATCTGCAGAGTTTCTATGGTCAGATGGAAAAAGTGCAACAGATTCCTCCATCTATGCTAAACTGTGTGGATGGAGGAATCTTCCACTGGGCCGAGCTTCAGTGTCTTACTAGACGGCCCCACTGGCTGTCCAAATACCTGAACAATCTGATTGGATGCAGGCATTGTTCGGGTATTTTGAGAGCCAGCGGGGCCGACTGAAGCTTGGCCCAGTGGGAGATTCCTCCATCCACACAGTTTAGCATAGATGGAGGAATCTGTTGCACTTTTTCCATCTGACCATAGAAAATCTATAGGTGTATGGTCAGCTTTATCCAGCACACCTCCAACATACAAAGTGGCTGCCATCGCTTACCGTAGGCAACAGGTACATTTTAAAATGCTGAAAATGTACAGTCAAGGCCAAAAGTATTGACACCTCTCCACTTTCTCCCTTTAGCATCCCAATTTGCCATAAAATAACTTGTATATCCCTGGTACCACTCTAAGGTCTTGTACCTCTATCCCTCTGGATTCCGTCACCACTCCACACTGTCTGCATTTACAAGTAGGGCGTGGCTTCACTACATTTGAATTGCCATGAAATATTTTCAAAATTTACACAAATAAAAGAACGTCTCCATTGTTTATCCCGTAGTCCATACAGCAGACACTTTGCTTTTGCTTTATGACTTGGCTTCTTCTTTGTAAATAGTAAAACAAATGAAATTTGAAGGGACAGAATTATTGGCATCTCCGAAAAGTTAAAATATTGGATTGTAGTGATCTTCCAAGCAGACCATTCACTTTAATTCGTTTTACAGGTGCCCTCAAACTCATAATGAGTCACTCGGCTTACTTGAATAGAGAAAATTAGTCACTCGGGTGTTTTCTGTCATTGTGTTCAGCACAGGGAACACAGACAAGCAAAAGAAAAGCAGGAAAGGAAAATGGAAAGAAAAAGGAGAGGGGGAAGGGAATAGACACACATGGTACAGGTAAAGGCTAAAAAAAAAAAAACCCATCTCCAAAGAGCTTCATGTCCCCGTGACTCTGGTTCCTAATAATATGAAGCTGTTTGAGGTCCATGGGCCAATAGCCAACCTCTCTGGATGTGGACAAAAGTGGAAAATGGATAGGAGATTGAAAAGAATGATAATCTAGATGGTATAGAAAGAACCAGGGGAAACAACTTTGTAACAGATCTTAGCTGACCACCAAGATCAAGGTACAACAATATCAAGTCACAACATCTTTAGAAGACCCATGAAAGCTTTGCTTCTGAAAGGCAGATATGGAAAAAAAACAGAAAAAATTGACAAGCCACAGTCCTCCTGGAACTATGCAATGGACTGAAGAGATGACATTGATAAGTCACAGCAACTTTATGTTCCCAGAAGGAAACCTCACTATACAAGAGAAGATTATCATCACCACTGAGGAAGAGCCAAAACTTTATGGGGTTGCTTTGCTGCCTTTGGCTCCGGGTGCCTAGATTCTGTGCAGGGAACTTTGAAGTCAAAAGATCATCCAGGAATTCTGGAGTGACAGATAATGTCCAATATTAGAAAAAAAGCTCCGGATCATTCATATGTAATAGGTAAAGACCCAAAACATACATCCAAGGGAACCCAAGAATGGTTGAAAAGCAAACACTGGACTGTTTTTATAGTGGCCTGTCATCAGTTCTGGCCTGAATGCATCAGAATATTTATGGAAAGAGCTGAAACTCACAGCTTGGAAAAGGAACCCATCAAACCTTGGAGAAGAAGCTACAGAAGACACTTGCAGTCATTGCTTCCAAAAGATGTGCTACAAAATATTAGGTGAGGTGTACCAAAAATTACGTCCATGGCCTTTTCATTTGTTTTATTGTTTAGAATGTTGAGTCATATAGCAAAAGAATGGACTGTGGAATAAAGAATGGTGAACGCTATTTTCTTCTGTTAGTTTCTAACTGTAAATTATTGATTTGATTTATAAAGCGGTATCAATACTTTTGGCTGTGACTGTACACTTGCTAGAACTACTGCTCCCCTGTAACGCCGTGGTATGGACCATCTGCCACAAGCTATATCGGCATAACTCGCCGTCATTTTCTATCCAAAGTTTATTATTTTTGGGGGAGAATAAGCAAACTGAATGCCACCCTAAAGATATGTATGTAGCATGCAAATTACGCTATTTATGCACTATGTTATACTATTCTAACACTATGTTGGACCTGCTCACTGCAAAGAGCGATGTCACTCTGACAGCGAACAGGATTATGGGTAAGGACAGAGATGTAACCGGTACCTGTAAAATGTATCCGTCAGGGGCGTGTTGGTGCTGCACCAAAGCCTCCTTTAGCCGATGCTGCAAGAGGAGGTTTTCCGCCAGGAGATCGGACACTTCCTTACGAGACTGCTCCAGCTGAATGGGGAAAAAACAGAAGTAACAAGCATCAGATATTTATGAACCAACACACCGATTATATGCTCCCTAAATTTTTACAATGCCTTCTTAACAACTACAGTTTCATCTGATGGGCAGTTTTTATGGCTGGTGTTGTCAACCCTCCTTAAGATTACAGAACTCCATCTATCCTCATCCCACGCCAAATGCATACACATTGTGTGTAGGAAAAGCGCTCTTGGGAGATATAGTTCTGGGGGCCTGCAGATCCTTCTTAACAGCTTTCCCCATAAGAAATGTACAAGCCTAGAAATGATGTAAGAGGGAGTCATACATTTGGTTTTTCTTTTATAATTATTGGAAAAAAACAACAACAATGCTGGGGCATGCTGAAGAGAGGGCGGTCTGGGGTAAATTTGGGTCATGCCTATACTAAATGGTCTAATGATCTAGAAAATGAATTATGAGCAGGAGATTTTGATTGTATTTGTGTAAGGAAAATGAAAAATTGCAATCCAGCATTAAAAATCTTATTGTTTATGCCCAGGAAAAAGTTACTTGAGTGCTACAACCACCATGATACCATTGGCCGTTACCTGTCTTTCCAAGAGGACGGTGATATCTTCCACCGGGTATTTTTTAGAAGGGCTCACTGGCAGGGGAGCGATGGGTATCTGTTTCTCCTCTCGCAGCGGGGTTGTTTCCACCTGCTGCCAACGGTGCTCGATTTCCACTTGGACATTTGGTCGACCGTCAACGGAATCTGACCATGCCGGTCCCTTGTCCACCTCCATGCGAGAGCTTTCTTCTCCTGAGGGTTCCTCCATGGAATCTGAGCTTTCGAACCTCTTCCTGCGTTCTTCCCTTCTCCGAGCCCTCTCTCTTTCAAGCTCCACTAGGTCGTTCTTTGAGTCCATGGTGTCATAACAAGATACAGACTTCAAGGCTTCGGCCGCCTGCGCCCTTTCCTGAGCCAGTGCTTGCTGGATGGGTCGGAATTCAGCCCAGTCGAAGGTTTTCGAGCGTCCTTCTCTCCTGCGTTCCCTTGCCCGGCTTCTCTTTTGCTCCCCATCAGCATCTGAGTGCTCAGAGTCTTGCTTATCGCTCTGCATGGAACTGGAGACGAATGAAGATGGAGCCTTAGTCTTCTCCTCTGGCAGAGAACTACAATAAAAAAAAAAAGAAATGGTGTAAGTAGACAGTTACTACTCAACAAAAGGTTAACCCTAGGAGATGCCAGATAGTGCAGGAGACTTGCAGCAGACTTCCAGAGATAGAACATATCATACTCATTATATTACAGGAATTGAGGATGAAAACTACTAAGAGGAACTACAACGTTCCAGCAGATGATACAGAGGGCATGCTGGGAATTGCAGGAGATCAGCAGCTGCAAGAGAGAAGGATTCCCATGCATGGTTGACATTACACTGAAGGGGAAATCTCTGAGTCCATAACTTCACAACACTGGGTTTCAGATAGGTCCACACAAAAGGGCAGCACGTGAGGAAATGCCACCAAAAGTAAACACCTAAAAATGAGCTCTCCTACAAATTTTCTTATGGTGCCACCAGTTATTTCCCCACTAGTAGGGTCACCTACTAGCAATAGTCAATGTTGTAACTTAGAAAGCTCATGCGGAAGGCAAAAGGAAACTTTTTCACATAGCATAGCTGAATGTTAGGGGTTGTTTACACACCATGCCTGTTGAGCTGTGTTTTTCTGCACATGTAAGGTGTGAACAGTTGTTTTGTGTGACCGATTCACACTATACGTGTGGTGGTGTGCAAAGAAACACAGCTTAACGGACATGTGAACAAGCCCTAAGTCAATTTTTGATTTTCTGGAAAGTCAAAGTATAAACTTCCCTTTTAAGGAGGTGAAATGGCAAGAAAAAAAAAAAGCATGCGAAACAAGAATCCTGAGAAGGTCCCTGGTGGGAGAGAAGAGAGGAATAAATCTGTTCACCTGACTACAGGGCTTAGTCTCTCCTCACAGCTCTTTGCAACTCCCTTACCAATAAGCCATCGCCTTTTTTTGAGAGGAGACAGATGAGAGAAATGTATGCATAGGAATAACATTATAATTGCCCGGTCTGATGATGGTGTTGGTAGCAGTTGTCTTGGACAGTCGGTGTGAGGGAGAGACAATGGCAGAAGGGGTAAGCCACCGCCATGCCAGCAGAACATAAATTCATACAAGCAACAAGTGCATACAGGCCCATACATTCCGAGGAGACATTCTTCAGTATTGTAATAGATAGTCTGCTCTCCCTTAAAGACAACCAACCACAGCCGAGCTTAAGTGAGAGTCTAAATATTCAATCTGACATGATAATTGCGCAGATTTGCTTTTAAAAGATTTACATTTGTCCCTTTTTGTCTTCAGTCTGTTTTATTGGATTATTTATCAGCTTGAGATTCCAAGGTGTAACAGAGGCTTGTCCTGTCTACTGCTCGCATACCACCGACCCAGCTCCTAAGAGTGCCCAGCAATGTCAGATAACAGAGCCCGGTACATCGGAGGTACATGCAGTCCTTGGGTTACGAACAAGATAGGGACTGTAGGTTTGTTCTTAGGTTGAATTTGTATGTAAGTTGGAACAGGTACATTTTTTAGGTGTAACTCCAGCCAAAAAAACTTTCGTTTTGGATAGCATAGGGAAGGGTTGACCCCCTGTAACATTTGTTTTGCTGTCCTCACAGTGGCTCTAACCCCACGCCATACTAACCAAAACTAAAAAAACTTTGCATGGGGTTCTACTTTAAATGCAACTTGGACAGATGTTTGGACAACTTCCTGTAATGTACAGTACCAGACCTGGAAGAGGCGGCGGGCACTCCTCGTCTGTACGTCTGACAACTTCCTGTAATGTACAGGAGGTACAGTACTATGAACCAGGCACACTCCTTGTCTGCATGCCTTACAACTTCCTGTAATGTACAGGAGGTACGGTACTACGAACGTGGGCGCGAGCACGGCAGCATTACAACTAGTGGAAGAGCCTGGGACTTCGTTCGTAAGCAGGAGTCGTACGTAACTCGGATGTTCCTAACTCGGGGACTGCCTGTAAAAAATTACAGGGCTCTGGTGTCTCATCCTGTTACGCACAACCTGATGCCGACACCAAGAGCTCAAGCGATTGGCAGGGAAGTGACAGATATTTGGGCAAACAATCAATTCTACTACTTGAAAGGAGATGTCTAAGGGGTAGAGGAAATGGATCTCGGAGTCTGTGTGTTGGTCACCAGCTACAGAATTGTTAGCATGACTTTGCTCTTAACTTGAACTCTCCCCCCGGCTCTCAAGCTGAAGAGTCAGAATATGATGCAAAGGAAGCAAACATAAACCTGTTAGAAGAAAGCATGCAGAGTTCAAATAAACTAAGCATTCAGCATAAGCCCAGCTGTAACCAGTTCTCTTTAAAACAATACTTGTGAAGCACAGTGGTGGCAGCCATTTTGCTCGAGTGATACACGTTAGAACGCAGGGCACCTGGAATCAGCAATAACAGTGTGAATTCTACAGAACTAAAATAAAATCCCACTTTAGTGGAGAGAAACACCATTTCCTCCCGGACAAGGACTAAGATGATTTATGGCAGACCCCTACCTACTTATGTTCTACAGAAGAAACCCTGCACACCCACCATCCCTTTTAGTGTGCAGCACTCTCATAGAGGAAGAAGAAACTGCTTAAAAGGTGACACCCCTGTGTGAGAGGTTGTCACTGGGACAGGAAATGAAGGGAATCTACCCAAGTGGGAGACAGATGGGGACTAAAACCAAACCAGAGTTTCAAACCTTCCACTATGCTATGCAAAAATAAAATGTCTGGAGCTGGTCTATAAAAAAGAAAAAACAGTTTACAAAAGTAAAAATGCTGCATTTAAACTGCCTCAGAGCCACGGCCTAACTAATGTGTGACTTGAATGTTTATCCCATTTGGGTGCTTTAATTGTGTGTCTGGAAGGCGGCACAGTATTAGGCTTAATGGTAAGCACATGTCTTGCAGTACTTGGGTCCCCAGTGCAAATCCCGGCCATGTATCGGCACGCCACCTTCCTCCCACACTCCAAAGACTTTGCTGGTAGGTTAATAGGCTAATGTCTATCCTAGTAAAAAATCCCAACGCTGGGCCCTGGTAACACTCTGTTCAGTAGCTAATGCAGCTCTAGTATGCATTTCAGGCATGGAGCCACATAAAAGAAAGATCTCAATGTATAGAAGGGGGCCCGTTTTAACTGTTCACTTGTTTGGAGTGAATATCCTCCGTTTCATCTACAGTGCTGAATCAGCACTGTGAAAATCTGTCTCCTTTTACTGCCCAGAATTTCAGGCTCAGGGGTTGCAAATACACAGAAATACTGTCTTATAGACTTTGCTAGATGATACGCAACCTGATCGGTGTCACTAATTTACTTTATATACACACCCCCTTTGTGTTCCCTGGTTCCAGTACTGCCCGCTCCTGTAGTCACTGATGACACGGAGGTGGCACTCTACAGTCACATGAGAAAACACCGCAGTTATACACAGGGGCCTCTCTGGATCTGACTCCAAATCAAAAGGCCGACTCTATGGTATTTCCGGCTGTGGAACAGTTGCCATGCTTCATGAACAGCCCAGGTAGCTTAGTGTTGTATTTTAAATGTATTTTTTTGTCACATGATGTGCAGTAACTCATGGCAACCACTGAACTAGTAACAGACCACACAAAATAACTGCTCAAAGCACCTCCTGCTGGCTGCAGTAAATATTTTCAGTCTTCTAACCCCCGGGGCTGTCAACATATCCTCGTGAAAGGACAAGGCCGCTTCCCATCATGAACTGGCTGCCCCCACTCTGCCAGGCGGCTGACACACTGAAATACTCTAAGTCACGGTAGCAAAGCATGCAGGGAACCACAGTGAATACAAACCACAAGACGTTTATACAGGAGAGAACACAGCTTTCCAACCTGGGCTTCAGCACAGACAATTTCAGAGAGAAGCCTTTCCTGCGGTTAGCATGGAAATTAAAGAGATGGAGGAATAAGAACAGGAAGAGGAGCGGGAGGAAGAAGAATATTGCATCATGGGGATGGGGTATTTAAATGGGAAATATTTATAAGCTAATGCAGGGAAGGAAGAGCGTTATAAAAGGATGATACTGCATCTGCTCGGCGCTAGAAACGACGTCCTCAAAGCAATGTAGCATTGGTGAGAAAACATGAAATGGGTGCCTCACCTGGTGACGTCAGGGGCAGTGTTGGGTCGCACATGCTTCATGATGGTCTGTATCCAGTTTCTCCGGATGCCCGAGGTCATTGCAGAAAGGATGAACTCCCCCTCCTTAGTCTAAACAAAACAAATTAATTTCAGTATGGTCTCATTCTCGCATGCCCAATGACAATCGTCATAATTAAGTGCAACTGTCACACACATGGCTATTCTGGGGGCTCCAACACGGTTCTTCAAGGGACCCATGACATCACTGAGGTATACTGGCCCCCCAGATGTCCTGTGTTCTTAGGCACAGTAATGGTGGGGTCATAGATTAACAATTCATGATGGCAGCTGCCACCGTTGGTACAAATTTGAAGTCCAGATGTTAGCATCTAACTACAGAGCAAGGGGGTAATAGTGTGATGTATGACTCCGCTTTCTGATGCATGTCACAGTGGGGAGGCAAACTTTATATCAACAGTCTCCTATCTCCTGGAAATACTTGCCACAAGATTTTCGAGGGTGTCTGCGGGAGTTTGTGCATATTCAGTCAAATAGCATTTATGAGGTCAGGTACTGATTTCAGATAAGATCAGAGTCTCAATTCATCTCAATGGTGTTCAGTAGGGTTAAGGTCAGGGCCTTGTGAAGGCCACTTAAGGTCCTCCACACCAAACTCATCAATCCATGTGTTTATGGAGCTGGCTTTGTACAAATGGGCACAGTGATGCCAGAAAAGAGCCTTCACTAAGATGCACTAGAAGGTTGGAAGCGCAAAATTGTCTTTGCATGCTGTATTTTAGCAGCACTCTTCACTGGAAACACCTGGACTCAATCATTTGGAGGGGTGTCGACTTACGTTTGGCCATATAACATGTGTATGACCAGTACTGGTTAAGTCATTTGGTATGGGCCTACACAGGAGGGTGTGGAAGAACTGTTATTTTAGTCACACTGTTCCTTACATGAATTTGAAATCCATAATTCCTCTGCACTGGAAACTCTGTGACATCGTGACAAGTTGACAAGTCGATTTCCCCATCCAAGTCGGCTGCCTGTTGGAGAAAAGAATGTGAGAGGATTCCAGTAACTGGCTGGAAAAAGACAGACTGAGATGAAGCGTTTACTCACCTCTTCTGCCACGGAGTCCCTGTAATACCTCAGATTCTGGTCTGTCAATACAAACCAATGCTTCTTCCACTAGAAAACAAGCAGAACAAGATCACAATGAATACAGAAATGTGTTAAATCAGGTGTGTATGCAACATTAGGTGTCCCCCAAGAGGACTTTTCATGTCTGTGAACGGTCAACCGAAGCGCCATTGTACACTGCAGTCAAGAGATTGAGCTTGGTTTGGAAAGGTCTCCTACCGGTATTTCTCACAGGAAACAAAAAACCTGATGGAGGTTCCCACTCTCCTTAACTCCATCCAATACCTTCAAAGGAAGTTACACTTAAAGCTTTATAGCTTCCTGTGTCATCTGGTTGCTACCTGGAGAAAGGATATCCAGTCATTTTAATGTCTACCTTACAGCAATTATTGATGCTCTTCCTGCTACTACTGTACTTCATATATAGATTAGCCAGTAGAGGGAGATCTATGGGTCACTGCAATCACTTAGCCTTCCTGAACTGCTGGAATCAGAGTCAGATATGGAATGTACTCTATTCAGCAAACCAGAACCGAGACTGGAATCAAGGGACACCAGAGGACAGTCATCTGATGCAATTCTTTAACTGGATCACATAGCCATCTCACTTCTACTGGTACTGGAGGGATGAGGACAGATAGCTGCCATCAGGGGGAAACTTTTCTCCCCATACAAGCCAGCCCTGGCCTACTCCCCATTGCTAGAACTCCCTATAAAAAAGGTCAGCTGGTTGATTAAGCTCCATGCAGTGCTCCACCTTTATTTTCTCCTAAGGCCGGCTGGATCTTGCCTAGATGAACCAATGCTCTCAGGTCTGTGTGCAGCTATAGGCCCCAAACAATGTAGGATTATGGAGCTTGAAACAAAGGCTGCAAATATAATGGGCAAATATGACTGCCCCATGTACACAAAGCGTGCACTAGTTTGTAGGCTTGTAAAACAATACTAAGACTATTTACAAAAAAGCAATCCTTACCTAGAAGCCCCAATTATTATTATAGATCAAAATACTTGTCTTACATAACCAATTCTAGGATGTCCACCTAGATCTAGATGAGGGTGACATCACTAGACCTTCTGAGGGGAACGTGGGAAAGCAGAGGATCCCAAGTCCCACAAAATGTCCTTCTGCACAGTGCTGGAGCGTCTCTGTGCAAGATTTGGGTTAATCAGCTTATACTAGATCCTGCAGCGACATGCTACATAATCAGCGCCTACATGAAGTGGTCTGAACCCACGGTGCAAGATAAGTATTCTCTAGATTATTCTTTCACATTTTTATATGATGTTGTTTTATCAGGGGGCAAGCAGCGCCCAGATAAATCGGACCTTCCATTTTCATTCAAGGTCTGCTTTAAAGTATATCTAAAGGCACACTTTATTTAGTTTAGGATAGAATGGTGATGGGTTAGAATAGAACCCGTCAGGTTTTAATTGAGTCTCTGCCACGAGGGGAATTTACCATCTCTACGTCTCCTGGTTACTATTGCACACCCTGACTGAAAGAGATGGAAAACCCCAAAATCTTTTGTTGTCACCAACTAGTAATATATGGCTTGTATAGTAACAGAGAGGAAATCTTAGAGAGGGGTCACTTGCTCCAGTGACAACTGTCTAATAGGGGATTTGCCCCACTTTGGAGAGCTTCCATCTCACTTCCTGTTGTGTCTTCAGGACACACAAAAAAAACAACATGACCGTGAGTTTAACCATTCAAAATAAAAAAAGTTTTGGCTTTTTACAGTATATACTCAAATTAGTTACTTTCAGGTGTATTCCGAAAAAGACTACAGGTCCCCTTTAAGTAAAACACAAAGGCCTCCATACAAGCATTCACACTGTAATTGTATGAAATGGTATCACTGAACAATGGGGCACTATTAAGAGTAAGAGAGGAAGCAGAGGTCACAGGATACCCAACCCCTCCAAAATAAATAGTGCCACTGCTCCCGTGCTATTAACTTCCAGCAAGTGCTAAATCCATCTGCGAGTGTCTGCTTCTGTAACCAAACCCCAAGTACTTCTCTTCCTACCCTTCTCCCAGTATCCCGCAGTCCCAGGAGGGGCGCAGCTGGCAGATTAATTAAGGTCATGATGTAAGCACTCCTCCCCTGCCAACTGTGCTTGTAAACACAGCGCCTGCATAACTTACAGCTCCCATCACAACAAGGCCACTCTGCGCAGAGGAGGGAGCCAATGTACAAATACTGCAGCACAGGAAAGCCTGCTTTTTGCCACTAGCACCCACATCACAACTCACACAGGATAAAAGAAAGGAGAGCAGGTGTTGTACTGACGTCTACAGGCCACACCTCTATTCTTGTAACAGGGTGTCAGACTGCTTAATCAGTGCAGATCCCACTGAGAAAAGATCTGCAGAGAAAACAAACTTGCAAACAATTTAATGACTTTGCCATTGGTTTGACTGTGCAACGTTCAGGTAAGTTCAAAACCAGCAGGCAGGAAATGTTGGGAGTTGTAACGCCTCCACTGCAAAAGACTTCAGCTTGCTCAGTTCTGGAATGAACTAAAGGCCAGGGCCGGACAAATCTCAGATCTGGGACAGACCAAAGGCCAGGGCCGGACAAATCTCAGATCTGGGACAGACCAAAGGCCAGGGCCGGCCAAATCTCAGATCTGGGACAGACCAAAGGCCAGGGCCGGACAAATCTCAGATCTGGGACAGACCAAAGGCCAGGGCTGGACAAATCTCAGGAATTTGTAGACTGAACTGGCTTGCTCCCAATGTTATGTAACCTTGCACCTCAATGCATTGTGTGTACAGAAGCTACGTCCATAGCATAACCCAGCCTGTCTTTTTATACTAAACAGTGCAGTTCCACTCACCTGCCCATCTGGGTATTGCTTGGTCAACCAGCCTTTCTTGAAGTTCAGGAGGTCGGGCTGCAGAAACAATTAAATATCAGGTATTATTTTCATTGGTCCAGCTCAGACACATTCACATGGAACATTACGAAGTTCCTGCCTTCTATTTCTGTCTCAACAATTAGAATGTGTAGAGCGTGCACTTCTAGATCTATAGCAATACAAACGTGAAAGAAAAAAAGTGTGCCCCTGGAAGATCAATCACTTGTCATACATAATTCATTAAATGATCTCTGGAAGGGCTTCCTAAGATTCACAACACTGCAGAGGGGCCCTTTCCTTCCAGATGTCTAAAACTACAAACCTTCTCTCTTCGCTCCAGCTTCATAGCTGGACGGCGATCGTCTACCACTCTAAGTGTGCGAGGGTCACTGCAGCTTCTTATACACGGATGCCAGTCATATGACCAGACCACCAGAATAACTCCCCTTCCACAAGGTACCAAAATACATTAAAGGATAGAAAGCAGGGGGCTACAGAAACCAGAAGAATTTGCCTTCACTATCCGTTAACCCCTGATGAAGTTTGGGTTCGAGTCAGGTTTCCAATTTAAATTAAGACAGGGCCCAAATGCAGAGACATCTCCAGAGGCGTCTGCGAGCGCAGCGTGCCAGCTATTTGTGAGACAAACCCGATGTTCCTGCTGTTCTGAGCTAGACGTGCCAAACATATCTGCACATAAAGACAGAAGCCCCTCGCCAAACAAAACTGTCCCATCCGCACTGTGCCCGTTCCAATACCAGACACAATGTGACATACTGAGAACAGCTGCCAACACCTGTGACCGGAACCCGAGAAGACACCACAGTGATTCCCAGAAGAGAGGTTGGGGGCATCTTATCGGCTGCAAGGCTGCTACTTTGTCTCAACTATGCAATCTGCAAAGCAGAGTTTAAATAAGACATTTGTGTTTCAAACTGCCACCTCCGAGGGGCTGGTTCTTCCACTGCCCTAGTCAGAACAACGCTCCATGTGAATGATCACATGGGGATCATGGTACCCAAGCATCTTTAAGGCTTCATGCACACGGGTGTATGAGTCTATTGAACATAAATTGCAGGCGTGTTTCCACAGCGTATTTAAACAGCACCAACAATTGACACAGTGCACATTCCCATCAGTCCCTGCCCTCAAGGAGCTCACAATCTAAGGCTCTCATACATATATATACACACACACACACACACACACACACACACACACACACACAGGGCTGATTTAGACAGGAGCCAATTAAAGTGACATTAATGTCTCAATTCCTCCCCAATGCTGGAGTAAGGGCTTACCTTAAAATGATGCCTCTTGATCGGATCATCTTCTTTCCAGCAGTTTTCAGGAGTCCCTCCAGTGCTGATGCCGGTCTCTGATTCAGCGCCGACTGCTGTGTCCCACGGAGTCTGTGCGTGTGCATGCTGCTGCATCTGCATTGACTTGTCCTGTGTCTCTCCTCTTTTCCCGGCCGAAGATTTCTACTCCGCATGCGCCCGCCCCATGAACCTTTGTGGTCAACCGAGAATTTTAAGATCTTCGGACGGGAGCGCGCGGTGTAGAAACAGCTACGTTTTAACCTTTTTTTTTTCCTTTTATGTTTTTGCATATATGTACCGCTTGCTTGCAGTAGATAGATGCAAAAAACCTAGAGGGTTTAATTATCCTTTAGACCTTCCAGCATGTGTTTGGAGTGCAGAAGGAAACTGGAGTACCTGGAGAAAACCCACACAAGCACAGAGAGAACATGCAAATTCCTTGCAGATGGTGTGCTGACCGGGATTTGCACATAGTGTTCTGGACTACAGAACACGTCCCTTATGTGGGAGGTTAAGCGAGAGAGGATGCAATCTAGTCCAGCCATGGAGAATTGGGCAGGGATAACAACACTGCTTGGAATTTCAGTGCAACAGAGGCCCTGGGAGGAAATGTGCATGTATTGCAGAGACGTACTGAATATTTTATTTATTTTGCCCAGACACAAACTTTATAGGCTTCTCGTAATGCTTCAGTAACTAACAACTTTAAGCAGAAAGGTTTTATCCATCAAAATGAAATCCTAATCCTTTTTAGAGGGCCAAAAACACTGAAAGCTTCAGAGAGCCGGCACTTTTTGACCTCACCGTCATGGAGGACTCTGTAGACCTGCGATCCAGGGATTTTGCTCTTCGATACGATGTCATATGAGAGCCAGAAACATCTGGAATGGAGGACACCCCGGTCTCATCCTGTTTATAAAGATACAGAGATAAAGGTTGTGCTATGTAGAGTGCAAACACAGGCCTGGAGCTATAAAGCAGACTTCACGCTATCTGGGATCTCAACCGTCTTGTAAAATGCGGCTGTAAAGCAAAAACTAGCCTCAGATGTATTATTTCATGTTTAGTGCATGAATGCCACGTTGCAAGTGTGACTGTAAACAATACTCCCCTTACAATGCATACTTCATACTCTACCACACAAGGTGAGCACCAATATCCTGAACCAAGATGCTGGCACAGAGAAGCAAGCAAGCATGTAAATCCTGGTGCATGCAATGTACGCTATTAACTGGGTGCCTACAGGCTGCCTCACACAGATCAGTTCCCCTGTTGGACCTGTTAATGGCCATGGTTTTGGAACAGGATGTCCAACAAGCTTAAATAAGTGTAATGCTCAGGTGTCCACAAACGTCTGGCCATATAGTGCATGATGCCTCAAAGCACACGGATTTCCTCCACACTACATAGGGGAAAAGTCATACAGCAAAACAAATGCCGACCTTAATTCTAGCCAAAGCAAGCGTCTAATTTTGTTGATAAGGAAAACAGAAAAGCTCTTGTCGCAAGCCTGAAGCCTGATGAAGGGACCCTGCGAGGTCTTGAAAGCGCTTGTTTTTATTCTGACAACTTGTTCAATAAAATGAGCATTTGGTGACTCTGTAAGGATCTTCTGTGCTGGTGACATTTCACAATTTTGTTGATAAACTCCTTTAAAAACGGTTAAATTATTTTCAGTTGTCATGCATTCCTCGGCAATTTACCACCAAAAAACAACCGTAATGTTACCCTTTTCCTGGGAAAGGTGCGCTTTTCACTGCGTCCCTGTCGGGCTTCGCTTGTCGGGGCGGAGGAACAATTGGTCTCCATGTGTTCTGGCTTCTCTATATCCAGAGCTTCGAACTTCTCAATAACCAGAGAGCGCCTGGGAGACAGGGAAAAAAAAAGAGAGAGGAGGAGAGGACATAAGAGCCAGAGCATACCTAGCATACCATGGACAGACATGACTGAACATTACAACAAAGAAAAGATAATACAGAATCATCTCCTCCATTCACAGCTTCCCCAAAAGCAAGCTCATTATAGTTAAGCAGCACCAACAAATAAAGATAGAGCAAGTTCTTCAAAACTATGAGCTCTCTATGTGTTGGGTTCTTGTTCTATTCCTTGGAAGCCTAGTCGTTACAATGCTGGAAGCTACAACTGATGCCATAGAATGCCTTCTACTGGTCCTAACACCAATACCTAAAATCAAAAATGTCTATGCAAAAAAAAATCTAGAACGCTGTAAGTTCACCCAAAGCAGATACTTCAACCATAAGCAAAGAGCACTTTTCACACCCCTATTTCTATCTACCCAGACCCCAAATCTTACTCCCTCCCCTATCACGGTTCTTCCACTGCACATTATGTTATTTAGATGAAAAACTCACAAAGGGAGGTCTCTGCTTTATTGGTCCTGAAAAATACAAAAGGCTGCAAATGATTTAGGGCAGGTTCACACCATTTTCCGGTCCAGAGCTGGTCCGGAAAATGGTGTGAACCTTCCCCTAGTTCCAGTGCATACCAGACCAGACAAAATGAGACAAGCAGTATTTTTCTGGTCTGGTCTAGAACAGACTACGCTGGTGTGAACAGAGGCCAGAAATAGCATAGGGATACATTAGGATACATTTTGGGTCCGGAAACAATCTGGTCTGGTGATGATCTGGATGTGGTGTGAATGGACCCTAAACCAGTCACCCAACAGTGAAATACCAGCTTTGGGTAAACTGACCCTTTTGAAAGACCTTTAATTAAAGCAATATACTAAACACAATGATATATACTGCAATGAAAAAAAAATTCCCAGCGTCTATAAAAAGCTTGGCGCTACCTATGACCCTGGCATTGAGAATGTCAAACTAATGAGACAGCCCAGGTCTCCTGGTCATCCTGATGTGTCAGCCTCTCTGGTATGTAACCTGTTTTATTGGTTGGTGATGCTTGCATTTTAACCACCTTATCCATAATCAACCTCCACCTTTAAGTCACAAAGCAAAAAGCAGCGCCTTAACTTTACAAGAGACAACCCCATGCTTGCATCTCTCTCTCAAGAACAATAAATAATGAATCAACATCATAAAATATACATAACGATGAAAGCAGATTCCCTAAGCTAGCTAACATCAAATAAACCCGATTCTTTTATGTGTGGCTGTACTTATTAATGCAGACAGCTTTTTCCTAAAGTGGCCTGGTCACATGGATGAAGTGCCGGCTGCCAGGTCGTAGGTGGCACCAGCAACCCAGAGAAGACCACCCTTTGCTCATGCCTCGGGCAATGTCACCAGATCCTAGTGACCCAATTAGCTGGTCTCTGGTATATCGGCTTCCCCATTGGAGCGGGTTTCTGCCGCGGCCGTTTGTGACAGGTTCACTTAACAGGAAATGCTGCAGCTTGCATTTTGCTACGTACAATAAACATTTCCCAATGTAGACAAATAGATGAAAAGACAAATATAGATCACCGTAACTTCTCGGTATAAGAGGGAAAGGGGATTCTATTTGGGTTCCTCACATTCCACTCAAAAAGTATCCTGTACTGAGAAAGTAAGTAGGCAGACATTTCCTTTAGAAATGCTAGTTTCCTGGCTGTTATGCTGGTTCCAAGACTTCCGCAACTTGAGTCGCTGGCCCAGAACAAGGATGTTGGCCTAGGTCAAGGACTCCTAATGTATATAGGTCAGAGGTAACTAATGGTTTACAATTGGTAGCCTCCATACAGGTCTCCATTAGTTACCTCCATCAGCTCCCATCAAGACACTAGCCTAAGGATGTGAAGGAAGTCCAATCATCGGGTATCCTGCAGTTAAACATGAACATTTTTTGCCCCGAATCCAACCCTCTAGTGTGTTCCCTGGTTCCGTACCACTCTGAGCCCAGTGCCAAATCCCTGTAGATACTGGTATACTTCTCTTCTGAAGAACCTGACATCTGAGCCCATGTACATGAGCCATTGGGTTTTGCTTTAGGTATGAATGCGAGGCATATTTGGCCATCGGAAATATAACGTTAGCTTCACTGGGTTGTCTACAGGTCTACTTAACTCTTGAATGTAACCCTAATGTTGATCTAAAGCCAAAACTTCCAGAGACACAACAGGAAGTAAAGTGGAATCTCCCCAAAGTGACGAGGGGTTTGAACCCCAATCTTAACGTTCAACTTTATAACTAATCTGCAAAGCAATGTCATCTTTCCACCAAGTCATCCCCTAGTCCCTAAAATCTCTTTCCTTTCCCCCTCTGAAGGTCTGGCAAAGTTCATAAAGAAAAGTGTGACTGGAGAAATCCTGAGCCAAGTCCCCGGCTGACACGACGGTAGAGCGCGCGCCCCCCCCCTCCTGCGGCGATCAGCAGTTGCACGCTCCTACGGCTCAAAGGGAGTTTTGGCAGTTGTTCCGAGTTAACAAGATCACAAGGTACATTAATGAAGCGTCTGTCTCTTCTGTGCAAAATGTTTTGATCTTGCACAGTTACAAGCCATTAAATCCACGTCTGGTCCTGGGCTCCAGAGCCGCTTGTGAAATAATTGCAAATCCCTCCCCCCACCCTTGATGGATGGAGATGGGCCCTACAAGATGACTTCCACACTGGCGTGCGGTGGCAGGCTGTGTCAACGTCTTGTACTGACTTATGCTACAGTAAGCAGATTCTGAGTGCAATTTTAAAAAGCCACCAGCGTTCCAATTATATTCTTTCCACCTTCGGGGCATTGCAGGGTCACTTCCCGAGGTAACCCGGTGACACCACTATGTTGCCTTGAGGAAGGGATACTGCAAAGCCTCCAAACGTTGGCTGGACTATCATACGTGATGATCCTTTCTCTATAAGATGGTAAGAAGATTATTATTGGACTGCTGGGGACTTTTTACAATTATACTTGGATTCTATACAGCATTGTCTATTGCAGTCATGGCAGGCGCCCACTATCTACATTGGTTGAGTGCTTTATGGCGTGGAAGACATATGCATACTATAAGCTAGTGTAGATAGCCGAACTTCCGCCCTCCAGCTGTGCTGAAACTACAAATACCATCATACATCTGCCTCTGGCAGTCATGGACGTGGCTATCAAGGAAGCCCGTGAACGCCACAGAACCCCCCACCCCCCAAAAAAAAAAATCAGGACGGGCCCCCAAAAAGGTACCCACACCCTCTGTCCCTGTGGAGTCCAAACGTGCAGTCGTGCATAAAAATAGTGCTGGGACTTGTAGTTTCCCCACAGCTGGAGGTCCAAAGTTTGGCTACTCCTGAGCTAGCAGATAATGGTAGATTGTCAGCTTTTTTTCCAGGCTCTAGGGAGCGTGGGGAAGAATGAACCTGTGATGCGTGTCAGCCCCCCAAGTCCTACTCTATAGAAGCCATGGTTTCCATACACCGATGGCCAACAAGAATGAAGTATGGAATATGCATCTGTGCTGTACCCCTGAGGTTCTAGATGTACAGTTAGCCAAAGGGGGGGTAAAAGAATAATTTGCATGGCCCCACCCATTGTCCTTCCCTTATTTCTGGAATATGCAACGAATTGAGAAACGTGAATACTTTCTGTCCTAAGAATATTCTACTGCAGGGAAGGGTTAAAGTCTCTCGGAGGAGTTTATTGCTCTCTGCTGGGTCATTGCCCTTAGCTCATGTAACTAACAGGAAGTGAGAAGAAATTCCCTGATGGGGGGGGATGGGGGTTACAGGCCGCAATGAAAACCCTAATACAGTGGAAAAGGGTTAAAGTACACCTATCATCTCATCACAGCAAGCGAAGTAACAATGTACATGAGGCATGCCAAGGTGCCCGCTCCCACCTTCACAATTCTTCTACCTTTCTGTTGCAAAACTAACTTCTGAGTATAGAACTCTCATTACTCATTCTCTTCCCCACACCCCAAAATGCAATGCTGAAAGTGCCTATTGGCACACCCAAGCACTATCACGAGATGGGCTGGCCATTCAATCAATGGGCTGCCACACGAGCGGAAAACGCTGCAAAGTAGCTCATGCAGCATTTTCAGCTGCGAGCCTCCCGTGTTTCCTGCGCGTCCACACACTGGAAAAATCTTGCATCTTACCAGCCACATTTGGGGTGCCATTAACAAGTAATAGCACTGCAAGCGTGTTCCATAATCATGCAATGCTAAAGTGTGAACAGGGACCTAAAGCTGAACACTGGGAAATTTCCAAACTACTTATGCCGTGGAGCTTCCCCATCCTGCAAGGGTTAAATGTTTGTTCTTGTGTAGGGTACCATTAAAAAGCCATTTTACTTACCTTGCAGATTAACCCTTTATGCTATAAAGCATACCAGCGGTCAGCACAGTTTCTTTAAACAATCCCTATCAATAATTTTCTACACAAATGCCTTTAAAATACCTTTACTGGCTCTTTTTAATGGCAGTCATGCGACTGCTCTGCTCCCTCTCCGAGCTATGACGGGTGGGGAGACCCTTGATGATTGTCAGTTTCTGCCGACAAGACCAGGAGACCCACTTCCTGCCCATCAGTCTGGCAATGCAGGGCTATAAGGGGATGTTGAATATGGGACCACAGGCATGCAGTGCGTTGGTGTGGTGTTCCGTAGGTCCCAAAATCAAGGACACAACCTGAACAAACTAAACCGGACCCACTTCCAAGGTTAGCCTGGTCAGAAAAGAACAGGAAGGCAGGCATTGTGGAGGGAACTGGCAGGATTGCCAGGTATTTAGCCAACATAAGTTGCATTTCATCTAAGGTAGAGAGTGGTATCCATTGCTAAATTTTATGTGTTTACATTTACACGATTAAGCTCTTCGCTGCGCGAATGAGAGTCATACCACTGTATGGCCACTAGATGGAGCCGAGAAGTATAGGAATTTCCTATGGATCCTCAGCTCCATCTAGTGCCATACAGTGCTGCACATCTGGTTTTGCTGTGTGAACGCTTTATAAATCATCCCCTAAAATAAATGTATTTATTTGCTGTCTTTATAACCATCAGTGAGATCCTGTATGCCATCACTTCTGTCCTTGCAAAACCCTGGACAGGAAGCAAGGTCAAATCTCTCCAATGGGGACACAGGCAGCAATAAAACCATTTCTCCTTTTGTACAAAAGGGGAACAAAAACTGTCTGGAGTTGGGCTGTTAAACCAAAACAAAAAAGAATATTCCACATTTGACACACTTCTGTATACATTGTACATTGTTGAAGTTACCTGTTGGTCCATATTTGTCTTTTCATTCTGTATTCACCCCCCACAACACATTTATATCACATCATATAGCCGGTGTTATCAAGTAAGGCTAGCAATAGGCGTGCACCATGATACCCCCTATCCACCAGCGAGAAGGACTTTGATGAAAGCAACCGATTGGTACGGAGTACAATGCGACATTGCTGCAGTTTTACATTTCCCAGCAGTCTTTGTGCCAGTAACAGAGCAGAATGAGCAGAAGAGAGAGCGGATATTCGGAGAGAGGCAGAGAAAAAAAACAGACGGGGTTTTGTTTCTCCGAGTAGACAGAAGAAAGAGGTTCACATCTCTCGTCTCAAACACTGGGACACGTAAGACGAGATGGCAGCGAAGCGGGCTCAGAAAAGACGGCCACCTCGCACAGCGGGAGGAGGAGATGAAGAGCAACAAGACCTGGAAACAGAACAAGGCTGAAGAATGAGTGCACGGTACTACATCAATACAGGCCACACAATACAATTAGAAAACAAAACAAAACAAAATCTCAGTGAAAATTAACAAATCAATATCATTATCACAGGCATAATCAATATGGGTATTGATCCAATACATCTACTTAGAGTCATTGGTGGAGATTGTCATTAGTCTGGATGCTGTCAATACGGAGGAGGGGGGTGCAAAGCAGCAGCTCACCTGTCTTGCTGAGAGATGTGAGAGAAGAAACGAGGGCAAGCAAGTGTACCAGTCACTGATACACAGCAGAGGCGGCCATTTTGTAATCTGATTAGCATGCGTTCTGCTGTGTGAAAGATACACACGTTATACAAGGTTTCGTACTTTTCAGTGCCAGGCAACCGGTGTCAAAATGGCCGCCAGAATATAGCGAAGCATTCTGGGAGCTCAGCAACAGCTTTAGGGCCTCACCTTCTTTAAAAACATACACATTTTAAAATACTGTTATTGCAAACGTCCAAAAGCTACCTCTATAATGCCATGTAGTAGCACAGTGCGAGGTTCTGGTCTGTGAGCCAATTGGGTTCTAATGCACCGCATAGTGCAGTCAATCTAACATGTTTTAGGCACTAGGGGCTGAAGGGGGGAGCACAGAGGAGCTCAGCAGCGAGATGCAGCTTTTTCATAGTCCAGCAAGTTGGTACATGACACAGGAATGTGCAATAAATGGTTATGCAGCATGGCAGGGCTGTGTATGTTTATATAGGTTTAGTATGTACTTCAAATATGTATTAGGTTTGGCCAGACTTTGTAGACAGATCTGCTGTAGCAGCCATAATGTCTTACCCATAGCATGGTCTACTATGGGTTGTCATGTCATCCCATTACAGACCATGTGGCAGGTAAAGGAACCGGCGCCGCCTAATAATTCATGACGGCCCCCATAGATCTGCAAGCATAGGATGTAATATTAGAAATATATATAACATATTTCATGTTTTTGAAATGGGCTTGCCATTGCTATCAGATTAAATCCTCATAAAAAACCCGTGCTGCTGTGGAGCTCCATCAAGTCCAACTTCTCCTCCCCCCCCCCCCCCACTCCCCCCCCCCCCCCCCCCCACTGCACAGGAAACCAGTAGAGCAGACACACCGGTACTTGTAGCTCTTTGCTTTTGAAGAACTTAATTCCTACTCATCGCCTGGCACTGGAAAGACTGAACACAGAAGATGTTTCTGCAGAAAGTATAAAGCAGATGGAAAGTGCACACAGAGCAGGTATGATACAACACAAACTTCACAAAAGCCACCACCATAGAAGATGCACAAGGCCCAGGAACCAGACACAACTAGGACATGCAGCAACAGTCGCAACACTACCATAACCCTCACCCCAAAAAGCATCAACTACTCCTGAAGGACAACACTGTGTCCTAAATAATCCATGTCAGATGTATGTTGTGTCCCATGAGGCGCGGCAGGATTGGCAAATCACTTGGACGCCTCCTGGTGTGCGGGTTCTCACCCGAACCAGTCCTCTTTAAATACTGCTTGCTTAGAGATGGAGGAAAAGGTGGATTGCATGTGTACAACTGGAAGACAGGGGAGTGTCTGGGTCGCCCACAGCGAACAGGAGAAAAAGGGACAACCTGGAATTGAATTGGACTCCTCCAATATCTATCTGATTGTACAGGGTGTGATGAAGTGAACGGGTAGGTTCTATGTTCCTTAAAAGGAAATTTCAGATCTGGACAGGCTTACCTGTGTGGATTACAGTAACCGCATGAAGGCGATGGGAAGAGCAAACGCTATGGACACCAAAAGGTGGTCCAGTGTTAAGTCCCCACCATCTTCTGAATTGAGGCACTTGGTCTGAGACGCTCCTGAACTTTGCCCAGCTCCGATGGACAGATGTGAGTCTTCAATTTGCTAACTAATGGTTAATAATCTCAGAGCAGATAAGGTACAGCGTGAAGGATGCGTTAGCCTGGGGTTAAAGCGGGTGGGTGCGCAAATAACCACTTAGGTCTACGTTACCAGTCTTTATGGGAAGATAACTAAAAAGCAATTGAAGGGGCAACTCACTCCCCTCTCCTGGAAGAACATGCTGCTTTAGGTCCCTCATGTGATGCTCACGTTGCAGAAAAAGGGCCATCTAGGTCATGTAATTGAAGTGGAGAATTGGAGTTTCCAATGGCGAATTCCTAACTTTTGGTATTTGTGGCCAGAACTAGAGGGAAACTGGAGCAGCATTTTCTTCAGGGAGGTTTTAGTCCATTATTCCTTTCTTATCTTTCCCAGTAAGACTGTGAGCCTTTGGTAAACCAATTTTTTTGTTGGAGGAATTTGGGTACACTTTTCATTTGACCCATCAAAATCACCTCTTGCCACAGCACACACTGCTGCTCGTCACATCTGGTCCTAGTGATTCATTGAAGAATCCGCCATCAGCAGCGGCACATGCAGGGCTGGGAGGGGATAGTTGGAGGAACTCAACGGTGGAAATATGAATGTTTATATCAGGGCTGCAGGCATAATAAGAACTATACTGTTCCCACTGCCCTGCACCCAAAGCAAGATGAATAGTTTCTGGTGGGGTCTATTTTGAATACAGGAGGCCATTTTTTTGGGACATGCACCCTTAACTGTTATTCATTTTAGCATGTACTGGCTTATACCGAAAGATCTAAAATTCTGGGAACCATCTGGCCCCTCACATATAGCACCATGACACTGAAGATGGTACATTATAAAGAAACTGAAATTGTAATTGCAACCATCCATGTTGGTAGGACAGAGTTCCCTTCAATGAGTTCCACCCATGACACGGATAGACTAGATCCCTTTAAATAAGAATGGTGGCATACACCAAGTTTGCTGGGACAGCTTAAAGGAAACCTTTGTTTCTCGTCTGGCTGTCATGCCAAAACTCTAAATGTAATACTTTCAAAGGCATGAATCATAAAAACATCAAAGTCACATGGATTATTTTAGCTTTGCCTCTTCGATGGAAAATGATCTGCAGAGGATTTTAATTATCTATTAGAGCCCCGCCCCCCC
>NW_017308358.1:138121-149750 GCF_000935625.1 Nanorana parkeri | reverse complement strand
CCCTTTTATTAAGTTTAGCTTTTCCTTGAACTGTCCATACAAAGACAGACATTCTCAAAGCTACCATCTACATCGGCACTCTATGAGGATATCCAAGCCTGCTGATTGGTCATATAGGAACCAGAAATTGAAGGTTGGCGGGAAGGACGGCCTATTCTCTGCTATGATTTAATGGGAACACATTGTGAGAGAGAAGGGAGGGAACACTGACACCAAAAGGAATATCTTGACAGCCTATGCCGTCAGCAGCTACAGCCTTTACTTTACTCCACGGGTTCACCTACATTTTGTTCAGAGGCAACCGTTTTAATAACTTTTCCTTCTATGGTTGTGAAAATAAAACAAGCCGCACAGGTAGATCCCAAGTGAATGGCAAGCCACAGACTGACACAGGTTATAAAGTTAGTACAAACTACTATGCACTGGCTGGTACAATACACAAACTAATGGTTGTTATGTTGGTTAGTAGTTAAAGGTCTTGTGTAAAGAGTACCTGTCTCCTACACACAATGAAGTCCCAGTCTTTTCTTCCTGCACACTAGGGATGCACCGATACGAGTATCGGTGCCGATGCAGAGTATTTGGGCGAGTACTTGTAGTCGGCCAAATGCTCTGATGCCTAGCCGATACTTCCGGTATCAAGAAGCAGGGCAGCGAGTCATTAAAGGCCCCCGGCTTTCTGTTTGGCCAGAAAGCCAGCTTCATGCTCCCTGGTGATGAGGGAGCATGGAGCCGGCTTTCTGGCCAATCAGGAAGCCGGGCAACGCGCCATCACACAGAACACCGGCTTCCTGATTGGCCAGAAAGCCGGCTCCATGCTCCCTCATCACCAGGTGACGAGGGAGCATGGAGACGGCTCCCCTGCTAATCGGGAAGCCAGGTGGCCAGTCATTACACGCCGCCTGGCTTCCTTATGGGACTTCTGGTATCGGTGAGTACCCAAAGAATAAGGGGGTATTGGCGATATCTTCAAGGTGGCTTTGACTGCAGGGATACCAGGACCTCTTGGTGAGCTGGTAGACGGAACAATGGTTCAGCCTACAACGTCACTGAGTGTAGAAGGACAGGTACACTAAAAGTAGACCTCTGTGAGTAAGACGGCAGGGGCAGTGAGGGTTAGCATGTTAGTAGACACATATGAGCTGGTGGCAGGGGTGGACGGTTATTCCATGCAGTTAGGTGAAACTCCAGAATCTGCAGTGGCATCTTCCCGAATCTCTCGTCAGCAAGTCGGGTGCAGGCCTATGAAACGTGCGTAGCTCTGGGCACGTATATACTTCCATTGCATACACAGAGCTCACAAGGGCATATAGTTGTCAAATGATCTTCAGCTTTTGAGAAAACATCTCTTCAAGTTAGTTTCTAATCCTTTAAACCTTTAAGCAAAGCCATGCCATCCTTGTTAAACACCTTAAGCTACTTGATCAACTCCTCTGCTAGTTTAAGTCGTCACAGGAGGCAGGGGAGGAGTACATGGTGCCTTTGCTTAGAAGGATTAGGGATACAGAAGAAAATAATGCAAGGTCCCACATTTGACAACAGTCAAGTCAACTTTATAGACATACACCTATAATATAACATTAATAACCTTTTGCATTTTAAAGAAAATATCAAGACATTTCACAATTTTGCATAAAATAGATTGATGAAAACGATATTTCAGAGGTGACTTGTCCTCGAAATATCACTTTTTTTTTCTTAATTAACAAGGACCAATACTCAAATGTTGACTTAAAGCCGTGTTAGTAGAGAGCAACTGTGTATAAATATGTAGGTCCCAGAACTATTTACAGAAATGTAGAAAGCCTGATGAAGGGATCCAAGGAACACTGAGATTTTTTTCCCGGTACTCGCCGATACCGATTACCGATACCGGAAGTCCCATTAAGGAAGCCAGACGGCGTGTAAAGACTCGCCACCTGGCTTCCCTATTATCAGGGAAGCCGTCCCTATGCGTCACGTCACTAGGTGACAAGGAAGTATGGAATCGGCTTTCTGGCCAATTAGGAAGCCGGGCGCCGTGTAATGACACGATGCCCAGCTTCCTGATTGGCTGAGAAGCCGGCTCCATGCTCCCTTGTCATAAGTGACGATGGAGCCAGCTTCCCAGCCAATCAGGAAGCTGGGCGCCGTGTAATGACTTGTTTCGAGCTAGGCGTTGGAGCATTTGGGAGAGTACGAGTACTCGCCCAAATACTCGGCATCGATTCCGGTACTAGTATCGGTGCATCCCTAATCTTTATTAAATCAAGTTAGCCAATAAAGGGAATCACTTAGGCCCCTTTCACACGGGCTGATCAGGAGGGGATCCGTGCACACATCCCCTCCTGATTGGAGCGGTACAGATCAGACGTCATCGCTGAGACATCCGTGTTTGTCCTCCATCTCGCGATGGATGAAAAACCTGAAATGACTGGACTCCATGACAGTCTATGGGGAATCGGATGTAAATGGCCATGTGTCTCAGATTACCCCCGATCCGGCACGGTCAGGTCTGTTAAATGGAACAATGTTCTGCTTGTTTTTCCGGACCTGGCCGGAGTTGGGGGTAACCGGGTATAAATGGACACCCGTCTATCTAGACTTAGCCTAGCATTGGGCATCTTATCAAGCCCACTTGAAAAACTGACAGGCGGACCCGATGGGGCCACCCGTGTGAAAGGGACCTTAAGCTCCAAACTTTCTGCATTAAAGTTGTAACATTCTTGCTGGGATGAAACACCTTTCATTTCACCTTTCAATGGCATGGCGTCAGTCATGTCAAAAAAAGATGTCTGTTATGGGAAGTCTTATATCCCAACCCCCTACTGTTGGCATAAAGGTTCAGCGTTAACTGTGATTGTCCCCATGTCGCTTCTTTAAATTATATTTGAGTATAGGCCTTTAAGAAAAAAAAAGCTCTGTTGTCCATAGCAACCAAAAACATGCTTCATTTTTCAGTTAGCACTAGAAAAAAAAAAATCAACGCTGGACTCTGGTTGCTATGGGAACAGACATTTCCTTGTATTTTTTTCCTCTGTTTTCTATAACAAGCTTTTTTTTATAACAAGCTAAAAAAAGACAATCTGGTTAAGGGCGGACATAGGATTGCAGAGTTCAGGAGCCAGTCAAGTCAAGAGTGCAGTCAGCAGGTTCTTGTAAGGCGGATAAGCCACAAGCTCTTCAAATGGAGAGAGCTTAAATATTGGAAAAGCAATTTTCTACTCGCACACCTCGGCTACCTGGCTCCTGGAATTTGCTCAGCCTACAACCATTTCAAATATATCAATGAAGGTTCTCATTCATTCAGGTCATTGTATATCTGTAAAAAAAAATGAATCAATCAAGGCAACTGGACTTGCTGTATTTTTCTTGAAGACGTTTCACTGGTCATCAGGCTAGCTATCTTAATTCAGAATGACATGAGTTGAGAAAGCCGGTCTGATGTCCAGCGAAATGCCTTCAGGAAAAATACAGCAAATCCAGTTGCCTTGAGTCATTTTTTACAGAAACATTTCAAATATATACAAATATAAAAGATGTCAAAAAAGACAAAAACGCAGTATTGCACATTTCACAATGTGACCTGAAGAAGAGAGTTTCACTCTCGAAAGCTTGTCTTGCATATATTTTGTTAGTCCAATAAGAAAGGTATCATTGCACACTGCAATCCCGCGTTTTTGTCTTTTTTGACATCTTGTCTACTGGACTAATACGGCTTACCCATTTATATTGCACAAATTAACATATATACATATAAATATGTACAAATATCTGCACCATTATAAATACAATAATTAGAAAAAAAAATCAGTTTTAAATCCCCAAATCTCTGCAGCCGGAAAATCAAACAGTATTATTGCCGCAAAGATTTTTAAAAATGGACCCAGGGCAATCTTAACTAACTTTGTTCCTCTGGACTCTTAACAGAATCAGACAGGAAAGACGGGGAACATGGCAGACCAGCCTCAGGGAATAACGGCTGGTCTACCATAGACTCTTCAAGCGTGGCGCATGAGCCCAATTCTACGCAGGAGACAAAAGCTAGTTATCTGACCAGTGCAAATCAACCGGGTGATATTTTGGCTCCAAGGGCCAGAAGGGGGTTCAGTACTGATTTTTTATGTATAATTGTATTCATCCTTTAAAGGAAGGAAGCCATGTTTGGTCTCATTTAGGAAAAGCATCAGAAATTCTATTCCTTGGAAGATGCACTTTTAGCAATGTTTAGGGCTATAAAAAAAAAATATGTTTCGGGGGAAACATTTAAATGAGGGGAATTTATCAAAACTTGAGCAGACAAAACCTGGAGCAATTGCCCATGGCAACCAATCAGCTTCTATCTTTCATTTTCAAATCTTAACTTGAGAGGCGTTTGGTTGCCCTGGGCAACTGCTGCATATTCTGTCTGCTCCAGTTTTGACAAATCCCCTTCAATGCGTTTCCGAAAAAGCAGATCAGGCCTCCGACGTGGCTTTCCAAATACAGGTCTGAACAGGCCAGACAGCCACGGGTTACCGTAAGATCTCCATGAAATATAAAACATTGACTTCATAAAGTTATTAATCTTCCTCGAATAAAATTCAGATGGTGTATCAATTTCCTGCAAACCCACAACATTAAAAAGAGCATAATGATTTAAGATGTGAAACCAGTCAAGCCGCCCCATTCCCCCCCCCCCACATCTGATGTTTATGTTAAAAGCAAAGAATATAGAAAATTCTCAGAGAACTAACCTCCGTCGTTGGCCAAAAAGACGCGCCACTTCCTCCCTCCCTGGGCTTCGCGCCCGCGAAATCTGCTCCAGCTTTTTCTTCTCTACCTGGAAGAGGTCTCTGTGCGAGATCCGTCGTGCTCGTGGGACGTCAGCCAGAAGGGTATACTCTCTGTTGGCCGGGAAAAGGGGGACGGATGGCGTTCTCGGATCCGGTTCTAGCTCCTGTAGTTGGCAGTGGCCGTTACCTGGGGGAGAAAAGGGGTCTTGTTCCTGGTCAAGAGTTTCGTAGACACTATACCTGCTTGGGGGGTCAGGCGTGGAGGGCGAGGACGGTGTTTGTAAGGGCTGCTCTTCGCTTTTCAAATCTTTCGTCTTCTCTAATGAGAAGTAGCCGCTTTCCACGCGCGTTTTACGCCCGACGTCGACGCGATCTCCGTTTACCATTCCTCCTTCTAGGGAGAGAGCGCAGGTTGCATTGTAAAAGACAGTAATCACTAGAAAGGTGTACAAAAGCAAAAATACCTTTGCTAAAAAGCACCTAAAAAATACTCAAAGCCTGCGACATATCTCCAGTAGGCAGTGCTAATGTGTTAAAGAGCACCTGTCACTCTGGTGAGGAAAGGCGACATTAAGATACCACGCAAAAGGTAGAACTCCACCATGCCTGACCAATGCAGTCTGCGCACCACACTAAAGAGGTGCACACCTCTGAAGGGGAAGTCAGAGTTCTCTAAAGCTAAAGTTCGGTCATTATTTTCATCTAGGATCGGGATTTAGTTAAATCAGTAAACATATGACAGGATTACTACCATCCCATTCCTACCAATTAGGTGGAAGAATTGTGTACGACTTACTTGCATAGTAACATAGCATTTGAGGTTGAATAAAGACACAGGTCCATCAAGTTCAACCTTTGTGTGTATGTATGTGACTGTGCATGTGTAAGTGTGTATACGAGTCCCCGTGTGGTCTAGTTTTTAAGTGTACCTGTACCCCTGTATGTTGCGGTCCTCGAGGAAGGTATCTAAATGCTTTTTGAATGATTCAATACTCTCAGCTGATACCACTGCTTGTGGCAGCGAGTTCCAGACCCTCACCGCCCTAACTGAAAAAGAATCCCCTACGCCCCTTGTGGTTATATTTTTTTCTCCACCAGTTTTAGTTGGTGGCCTCTAGTCTTTGTTATGGAATTTACTGTAAAAAGTTTATTGCTGATGTTGCCATCACCACCAAACATCTTGTACATCAGAATCATGTCCCCTCTTAATCTCCGCACCTCCAGCGTGAACATGTTTAACTTTAGTAACCTTGTCTCAGCTTTGGTCCTCCATCCCCTTAATTAGTTTAGTTGCCCTTCTCTTGACTCTCCAGCTCAAGGACATCCTTTCTGTGGACTGGTGACCAAAACTGGACCGCATACTCTAGATGAGGCCGAACCAGCGATCTATAAAGTGGCCAAATGATTGCCTTGTCTCTACAGAACATTCCCTTTTTAATACAAGACAGCACTCTGCTCGGTTTGCTACAGCCTGGCATTGCAAGCTATTGTATACGAGTCCCGGACTTGGGGAGAAAGTCATTACTTGCAGGCTGATAGCTCCCGGCTTCAGGATGTAGATCAGTAAACTTAAGTAGATCGTGTACAAGGACATCATCACTTATGTAGATCAGTGACAAATTTAACTCAAACCCCAATCCTTTCCAATATGGGGGACGATTCAGTGCAGCTTGCTTGTGTCTTTGACTTAGTAGCCAAAATCATTATTTGCATGCCGATAGCTCCCAGCTTCAGTTTAATCTTAGTGACAAGTTAACTTTAACTCCAGTGTAGCCCAAAATATTAAATTGCGCCCCTCGCCACCTCCAGGATATGCAAAATATAAAGCTTGTTTGGTCTCCGGGGGAATCTAACAGAGAGGAATACTTCCTATACTCCAGGGTCCAGCAGCAGTAGGCACTCTGATCTTCAACAGAACATGGGCGGCCTCTCGATATCCTTACATACAATGTAGGACATGCGGTGGCCATTGGTCCTGCGTTATATGCGATGACAACAACGTGACCAGTGGAAGACCTACAAGAACTGCTGCTTCGGGGCACCAGTGGGGAGGAAGACTGCAGGACCGTGGAGTAAGGTAAGTAATACTCTCCGCTAAACCATCCCCTGAAGACCAGAATTTTCTGCATCTGCCGGGGCACTCACAATTTTTGGCCAAGCCACGGTTACTTTTGGATAAGGAGAATAGGTATCTCTGTTCTGAGAAGCTGCTGAAAAGAGACAACTGAAGAGCAAAAATGTAAAAAAAACAGTAGACAACTTTATGCTTCCAATGTTCTCTTCCCGGCAGCTTGTCAGTGTCATTTTCACTCCAATATAACCGCAAGAGTCATGATAACGGACAGCAACACCTCAAAGAAGAACATCAGATAAAAATGAAGCCATTGGTTCTTCTTCAGGCTAGGTCTACTTGGCTAGGTCTGCTTCTTGGTTTCACAGTCAGCTTCAGAAATTTGGTAAACTCTAATCTCCGAGCACCTCCAGAACTAGTGATGACTGGTTTCTTCTCAGCTTACACATACTGTATATACTGAGCTGTACGTTAGAAGTAGACCAGCATTGCTCAGAAGTCTTTCATCCAGACCTTTGGGGTTATAACAATCAAAAAGGAGCTGAATGTGGAGCTGAGTGTCTGTTTAGGCTTCAGAGTAAACTCCGATCCCGAGAACATGGAGCTCTGCCAAAGCAACTACACGTACCTCTCTAGTATTGAGCTTTTGGCTGGAGACATGGTGCATCTAAGGAGGACACTGTGTGACCTGACACAGAATAAAGACGTTCCTATTGCATTAAGACCATCAGTAATCGATCAAGCTTTATCTTGAAGAGGTTCTAATGTTCTACCATATACTAGAACAGGCATCGTAAGGTATGGGTATGAAAGGCTTGACAGCAACACAAGTCTCCCACCGCCTCTCATTAAACTCACCTCCTTTGTTGTCCTGCGCTGGCTCGCTTGGGGAGGAGGGCATCTGAACCGGGCTCTGCAGGGGACTGCTGCTGCTGCTGCTGTCCTGCCCATTTTTGCCCTTCACCTCCTCCTGCCACAGCGTGGATTTGGTGGCTGGAACCTTCTCAGCGCTAGGGATCCCGGTACTGGTTGCTGCCATTTTTGCTGGTCCGGGTTCCTAGGATAGAAGGTGTATAATAGTTCATTATACTTTGTATACTTAATGAATATCGGATAGAAACTCACCTGGAAAACACAGAACGCAGCTTCGTATTTGAATGCAAAGTTGCCTTTTCAACGAGGAACTCTGGAAGCTGTGCCCAAATACAGGACAGGTAGGGGGCAAACGACTAGTCACCAGTATTGCCTGTGGTCTCCCTGCACTTGATCTTTCCCCTCTACTGACTTACCATGCCTTGATCTGCACTGTGCCTCTGTGTGATGTCGGCCATCTTGATAGAGGCGGGCTTTGCTTCCTCATATTAGAGGCTCCAGCAAGGAGAACAATGAGCAGCACAGAAGTGAAATCACCAAACCTCACTGAAAATCTCATGAAACTAGCAGTGAGAGGCAGCTGTGTCTGAGATCTCCCACTGCGGATATACAGCTATGAGACTAGAGGCACCCTCACATACCAGGAAGCGCACTGTGCAATGTTATTTTATAGGAGGCGTTCCAGACAACAGAACATTATTCAGGGTACTGCTTATGCACCATTGAGTCCAGTTACACTCCAAGTCTTTCTTCTACCTAGAAGACCCAATTTGCTCAATGACAATGAGGAGGCCTTGAGGATGAATTGATCGCATGGTAGATTCTGGGGTGGTGACACCAATGCCAAACCTCTGTATCAGGCTTGTCACCAACTCTTGCTGAATATGGACCAGCATGCATAGAGAAGGTGGAAACTTAACTGTATTCCTAATGGGCAGAGAAGGAACTTAAAGGCCACAAAGTGCACTGGAATACACAGTTCAATAGTTACCGTTGTCTAAAAGGAAGAGACGATTTCTGATCAGTGGCTACACACAACTGCACCCTCTCATTGCTGTTTGCTTTGCAGTAAAAGACTATCTCCATGTTTTACACTACAGTCAGTGACCCAAAATGGGAGGATACAGCTATTTACCCCTCATCATCATCACCGTCTCTGCGCAGTGTTCCTGAATAAGCCCGCGTGAAGTGTGTCCTACTTTCCGTCCTCTACAGACAAAAGGTGCCCTTTCCACAGAGTGAACTCAGATCTGTGCTCAGTCAGGCATTCCCCACTGCATGTCATGTTCACTCCAGGCACTGTTTTGCTGTGGAAAGGTCAGGCGAAGGTTGTGGCCGGGCTGCAATTTATTAGGCTTGACCTAATCAATGGCGATACATTTCCAATGCATGATAGGCACTGCAATCTGCACGAACATTAACCTTTCAGAGAAATTCAGCAAATGAATGATGTGACGAGAGAGGCATGGCCTGCAGGCAGAAGCCCATTCTGGAGTTCTTAGAGGAAAGCAGGGATACCGCTGCACTCGGACACACGTAGTGCCCCACTAGAGACATTCTAGAGCTTCAATACTCCCAAGAAAACTACAGCTGCTGCCTTCTGTGATGCAAATCTGCCGCGGACAGTGGAAGCACATGTGTCCCAGCTCCACCAAGAACACCTGTCACTTGGGTAGAGTCATCCAAGTGTCAGGAGAAACTACAAGCAGGCCACATATCTTCTTGTGCAACCCGGGAACCCCTCCAGCTGGAGCACTCGGTGTGAAATGACGGCCACCAGCTCAGAGGACACAACCGCCCTTCTCTGTTGGTAAACGACGCTGCCATACTGAGCACCCCAACTCCTGACTCACTGGGAGTCACCGCCTTTAAGGTCCATGTCACTTTATCCAAACAACAAGATTGCTTTCAGACCATTTGTGACCAGAGGTCCTTGTTCCCGAGACACCCAGAACAAATGTAGCAGTTTCAGTATGCATCAGTTAATGTGACAATAACTAATTTTCCTTGTTTTTAATGGGCATGTAAGGCATTGGGTACAATGTTTTAATAAATACCATGCTCAGATTAATCATTATAGATTAATGAACAAAAAAACCCAACAAAATCTACATTTTTTATTAAAATATTTCTCTCTCGTCCCAATGAGTGTGCAGAGAATGAGATACAGGCAGTGACAGCAGTTTACAAGCAAAGCCATGTGATCACCAGATCATAGCCGACATGGCAATCACATGATCAGCCTTTGCGGATTGTTTCTCGATCAATAGTAGAGCCCGGGAGCTGTCAGTGACAGTGCAGTCCCATATCTAGGATGATGCAGCTTGTGCTCCTTCCTATCAAAGGGAGCGCAGATTACCATTCACTCCACATGGGGATTGTTTGTTTTTGCTGAGGAACATTTATCTACAGACTGCAGGTGGGAAGAGGTGAGACAAGACCAATAAATGACAAATTATACAAGAGCAGGGGCTGACAGTCACTTACTCTCCCCATAACACCTCCTGTCATGTAGCATTGCATTGCCTGTTCTTGGGTCAGCCTTGTGGGCACCGGGGCTGGTAGAGGGTATAGGCCACGCAGGCTTCGGACATCCTTCTAACTGACACTATGAAGAGTTGGGGAGGAAGTATTGCTATGTTGTCCCTGTGCTAATGATTATTTGCTCAGTTTTCCTCCCATGCATATGATGATCAGTGAACTGTTGCAGACAAACGATAAAGCTGCAGGACTTTGGCACAGGCACAGCGTCAATATTGTCATCAGAAGGCAGCCATGTTTTTGTAGCCCATTCTTAATTCTCAGACAGACGCGCTAGCTTGGGCAGAGCTGTCCTCTATAATTCATCACCGATCTTTTGCCAGCCTTGGCATCTTGTCTAAATGTCACCGGCACTTGGTGGCACATATCTCTCCACTAACATAAGCAAAGTGGCGCTCGAGCTGAGGGATCCCACGCAACTCGAGGGAGTAGGATGGGGTGAGTCAGAGAGACGACTGTCTATTACCATGTATAGTAAGAGCCTAAGGCTGGACACAGAGACCCTTCTCTGACATCATTTTCTACTGTGGGGGATGATGGAATTTCACCCGCGTTATCAGGGAGAAGAGATGAGGCCCAGGACCCTGTTTAATACCTTAGACCTCCCTGTTTTCACAATTCACAGCCAAGATCTGCTGTTTGAGCTCCACTGATGGGTTAATGTTCTTACGGGATGTGCAGAGTGCAGATCATCTCTACTGTGCATGAAAGCCTAAGGTAATGCAATGCAATAGAGAGAGGTTCTAACCAGCCAAGGTATGTTGAAGGCCCAAATGGTACCACACCCCTGGCAAGACTACCATAAACCAGCCTTTCTCAGCTAGCATGCCGTCTGGCTTCTTCAGGGGTGCCTTGAAATTTTGGCCAGCACATGTGAACAGACAGGGCTCAAGACGCATGTTACTGCTGAACACTTCCCCCCCCTAGATTTACTTATGGAACTTCCACAGTCTACTAGGATAGGAGTGTTGAGTGCCATCACCCCCAGTTCTCCCTGCAGCATGTCCCTCTGAGATTCCTTCAGAGAGAGTAAATTACGGTTCTGAGGTCAGCTCAGCCCCTGCTACGTTTTCACTTTCATCTGTATGCATCTGAGTAGTAATGTGTTCAGGTGCAAAACGCAGCGTTCATAAGCACAGCCTGCCCATCACTTCCTGCATTTGCAGGCAGGCCCATCACATGCAAGTAGGAAAAAGAGAAGACACCTTACCTGCGGAGTGGGGGGCTCCACTTTCCTCTTCTTCTTCTGATTCTGCTTGTTGGTCTTCGGGTACACAATCAACATCTCCAACCAACTGCAGGAAGGAGGGGAAAAAAGCCGCACATGAGACCCTGTGACAATGATACACAATGCTGCTGTACTGTCATCAGACTCCGGGTCTGCTGATTA
>NW_017308358.1:127811-138090 GCF_000935625.1 Nanorana parkeri | reverse complement strand
GTCATTCAGCTGAGCCAATTAGCACAAGGCTATTTTAAGCAAAGTGGTTAAGATCAGCCAATGGCACACAAGTAACAGAAATTACTTCTGGGCATTATTACATAATTACAAAAAACATTTTTTAGCCAACAAAATAATCATAGGTAATAAGGAGCTCCCCTCTGGCACTTGTAATCCCTCCGACTTCATGAAAGAACCAGAAGAATTTGCGTGTGATATATTTCGGCTTGTGATGAAGCGAGCACTGAGCGCGCTGCCTCTCCAATGAACTCCAGGGCACTCCGAGGAGAAGGAGCGTGTGAAGGAAATTTACATGGGCCGACGAGGCCATGAGTGGAACGACAGTTAAAGGGAGATCCCGACTCCAGACAACCTGACTGAAGACACAGAACGGATTACGTTTCCTACAACCTCAAAGGCCGAGTCACAGTTTGCACTGCGGTAAAGACACCACAACGCACTTTCCCCAAACACACCTACGTTACAGCGCACCACAATGCATAGTGATTCCGTGTAAGGACTCCCGAGAAGCTTCATAGGCCTTTTAGGGACAGAGGTCACACTGACCCATGGAACTGGACTGAGAGGAGCAGTGAAGTGCAGTCACTCTGCAGCACTACTGAGGAGGAAGCAGAGACTGCACAGGGTAATGAACAAAAATGGCCGCGCCATAGAAGTACAAAACAGGGCTATTGAGGCGTGAGCACTGATTGGATGATTCAGGATAAAATAATACGAAACGATGACAGTTTTTCCTTTGAGATGAAAAGGGACGTTTCTTCACAGATGGACCGGAGACATGACAAGGAAAGTGCAGACACAGTGAAGATGCAGAAAGTGAGGACGGAGCGTCCATATGAAGTACAGACTGAGGAAGATGACAGAAGCTGCCGCCAGGGCCGGCTGTCACAGCGTCTACTGATCTCTCTGGGTGTCTCCCCGGAACAAAGCAGGAGGTACAATGTCCCTATTGTAGGATTTCGGCTCCCAGGTTCAGGTTGGGCCAACCTAACACACCTGGAGGATTCACCGCTTCTCTGCTTCTTAAAGGGAACCCGACGTGAAAGAATTATAGAGGCTGGCTGCTGCTGAAACCTCCTTCTGAAAAGGCCGGCTGACTGGCTGTCATGCTGATCCTCATTCTTCAGGTTTGCATAAACTTCAAAGCTGTAAAATGGTGGCGCAGACCTCGGCACCGCTCCAAATATCAGGCCTTCCCTGGTTCTCCCCCCCTTCATCAATATAGTAATGACAGTAGGTCAGTAATGAAGAAAGAGCTCTTTCGGCAGGGGTGGGCAACCAGCTGCTGTGGAACTACAAATCCCATGAAGCATTGCAAGACTGACAGCCACAGGCATGATGGGATGTGTAGTTTCACCACTGCTGGAGTGCCGAGGTTGCCTACCCCTATCACACAGTGTCAGAGAGCTACAGAGCCAAAGAAATGCAATCCAGTGAGAAGAGAGACTCACCCATTAATGATCTCCTTGTTCTCGGCCCGGATGAAGTGCTCCTCGGGGGTGAGGATGCAGAGAGAGTACTTCTGCCCAGTGCGGCTCTCGGCCTCGATCACGTCCGTACACTGGTTCATGTTGATCGTCCCCTGAGGGAGGGTTGTGGGCTGAAAGAGAAGATAAAATACAAACATACTGAGTACAAATGTGACAAAACACAAAAGACATTTCCGTCACATCATTAACTCCTTCTCTGCCAGGAACGTTTTACACATTAAAATGCACATTTTAGGCCTGAAGATTGGTGAAACCACCAAAAATTATCAACTTTCTAAAAGCAGAGACGCCGGCGCATGAAAAGGGGGACATTTTATTAGTGGAACAGATTATGGCAACCATATTGTTAGTAAAAATGTGTTCAATTTAATTGCACACAAACACAACAGCAACCAATTATTTGGTAAATGCCGATTACATAGATACCAAACATGTCCAGCCTCAGACATTGTGCGCTCTTGCGGACGGGCGTGCACGCTGTATATAACATCCCGGGAGGGAGAGGAGCTGCGTGTAGTTGTGCGCAGCAGTCTGTTCTTCCCTATGGGAGGACGGGGCTGCACGCCATAACATGCGGTCACATGGTCACCTGAAACTGCACATCTGTGTGGCTCCAGGTGCCCGCACTTGGATGCGTACTGTCTGCGCCCACACAACAGACGTGCATGCCCCTCAGCATGAGCCTTTAGACTTAACTGGGGATAATGGCCCGGGAATTATTGCTAACACTGTGTGACACAACCAGTGTTTATATGCGTAGGTGCACCCGACGCATGTGTTTACATTCAGATACACATGTACGCAGGGGTTGGGGGACTTGAAAAAATTTTTATTTAACTTTAAATTTTACTTATTTTTATATTTATTTAATTTATTTTTGTTTTATTTTACTTTAAACATTTTTGAACACTTAAACTTTTCTCATGATCACAAAAACGCTAGATTCCCCCCCCATGTATGCCAACAGCATGGCTGGGTGAATCCCCCAATCCCTCCCAACCCCACCACCTGGCTATTGTATTTCGACTGTGGTGAATGCGTAGGCTGTCAGAATACCAAAACTGTCCTTGCAGCTGATTGGCTGCAGTTATTCAGCCAAAACATTTCTCCCCAGCTCCTTCGCTTTTTCAGATTGAAGGATGTTGGGTGGGAGGCAGCTGACAGGTCCAGCCATGCAGGTTCATTGCGTACTGTCCAAAATTCACTCCATACATGGCCTTCTTAAAAGGAGAACTATGGAGTTAGGTCTTTTCCCCATAGTTCTCCTTAGGGTAACCGGAGGACACAAACTAGCGTCCTCCCGTCACCCTAAGCTCCGTATACCGCGAGCTGTAGTTCGTGGTATACTGAGACGCCGCAGCTGAAGCGGATCCCTATCTAGAGGCAGACCCGCCCCCCCCGCCCTCCCCCCCGTCATAGTTCTCCTTTAACCTGCCCATGCAATGGTCACATTTTGGCCGAATCAGGACTTCCTATTTGACAAAAGTCAAATTTCCAATTGACTTTTCCCAAAAGGAGTCGGTCCGAAGAGCCCCATAGCCAGCCAATCAGCTGCAGCCGCTGTTCTGGAATGCTGACACCGGGCGCTGTCACAATACAATAGCCCAGAGAGAGGGGATTCCCCCATCCGTGCTGTGAATGTCTGAATGTAGCTGTGAGAATCTTGCAATGCCCTATGGGACTTGTAGTGCCACCACAGCTGGGGGGCCGGAGTTCCCCTAACCCTCTCCTAACGTATGACCGGCCTTAACGTACGAATTTGTACTTATTATTTGCCCCACAACCAAACCTGCATGTGACCCGTACAGGGGGGGGGGTTGGGCACTTCCTGGGTAGATTTCCCAGCAGCCCAGAGCGGGCTTTTAAACATTTGCTCATCTGTTTGTCTTGCTGATTACAGGGTGCAACCCAATACTAAGGGACTCTGCGGAATGAAAGGTTTCACCCACATGTGTTACTGTACAGACAGCAATGGAACCGGCGGGGGGGTCGGAGCCGTCACTCCAAATTACAGGGCAGGTAACGAGATAAGATTATAAAGAACAAACTACCAATAAAGAAAAAACACCAATTACAGGCCATCTCTGCGCGCAGCTACTCCGCACCACGGCGAGGAAGAAAAACACGCCGCTGATGATGTGCCTCCCAAACTAGAGACGGAACCAGGAGAACCGGTTTTATGATTGAACTGTACCAGATGCTACGAGCCCGTGTCATGCATGAGAGGCGCTACAGAGGGCCGCGCGTTCACGGTGCCTTGTTGTATCACATGACGGCCCGGCTTCCAGGAAAAGAGAAAAAAAAGGGGGTCATTTGCTGGGGAAAGCTGCGACGTGTACAAAGCCTGCAGGGCCGCTCTCTTCTCTCACACACACACACTACGACAGCCAAGAACCCGGCTGGACTCATGCAGACCCACTTGGAAAGGAGACGCGGGCTGAATGACAAAGAAATAGATCACCCTGTGTAATGGGGGGGGAGGAGAGCGGCGAATAAAGGCCTCATTATTGTAATCCGGCTCACAGGCCTCGGAGCACGGGAGATGAATGATTCCTGCTTACACCACCACAGAAAGGGCTGCGGGGGGCTTCATCCGGGGGCTCCGATGACCATCGCAACATTTACTGACACTGCAAAATGCTGATTATTTGTAGCTGTTTCTTTTCACTTTACTGACACCGGAGTATAGAACTCCCCCTCTACTCCAGTGATGGTATGTCCCTCAGTGTCCTACACACTGAATAGGACGTGATGACTCACAGAACCTTAGACCGCTGGAGCCGAGGGGGAGTGAGGCCTGAAGGGACAGGTCTAGCAGCCAGCTGGGATCACGGTTCAGGTGAGTATATCTGTTACTTTAGCTCCCCAGGCAAAATAAGCACTTAAAAGGAGAACTATGAGGTGAGTGATTTCCACTCATCCTCATAGTTAGAGCCGACGTGTGACAAAGAAGCCATCACCGATCGGCTCCATAGATCGGGAAGTGAGCAGAAACATGCCGCCGATCAGCTCACTTCCCGATCGTCTCCCTGCAGTGAGCGGTGACAGTCAGTCACGGCTCCCCGCATGCATTCCCCCCTCCCCTCTCCGATCCTCCAGCGTTGACTGGAGGAACGGACGGGGAGGGGGCGGGCACAGCTGGCTCTGCCTTTTGATAGGCAGAGCCCGCTGTCATTCACGCAGCTGGGTGGATCCAGACAGTATTGTCGCGATCCGTCCCGACTGTCTCTCCGTATATTGCAGGCAATAGCCCGCTATACCCTGTTTCCCCGAAAATAAGACCTACCCCGAAAATAAGACCTAGTTGTGACCATTCCCAGGGACGGTGGTGGCATAAGGGGGAACTTGAAGAGCCGCGGGAGAGAATCAGCGGTGCCAATGAAGCCAGCGCTAGAGGAAGCGAGGCGGCAGCGGAGGGAGCAGAGCTGCATAAGCCAATGCTTCCTCTATAGCGCCGCCTCCTGTCACAGGCGGAGTGATACCAAATGCACTCCACCTGTGAGGAATCGATAGTGAAAGCGCTCTTCGCTCATTCTGGCCAACGATTGGTTAGCAAATTGCCCTGATCACCCTATTTTTGTACATGAATACATGTAGACTGTTGTACATGAATACGTTTGGATTGTTGTACATTAAAATAAAAAACAAAATAAGACCTACCCCGAAAATAAGACCTAGAGGTCTTTTTTGAGCCAAAAAAAATATAAGACAGTGTCTTATTTTCGGGGAAACACGGTATAATGAGCTTTGGGTCACAGGAGGAGGTTAGAGTCCTCCCGTGACTCTAAAGAGAATTATGGGGGAAAACCACTTACCCCATAGTTCTCCTTTAACTCCAGTCAGTTTATTTAACTGCTATCCAGGTTTCAGTACGAGAGATCTCCCCTCACTTCCTGTCCTGCTGATGACGGTTTTACCAAACAGGAAGTGGGGGTAACAATTCAACAGCACCTCAGACAGGGGGGGAAAAAAGTAATTTTCAGTTTCAGCCTGAGAAATTTTAAAATTTGGGTTTGAATATTTAATTTCGGTGCATCCCTACCTTCCTTTAGTAGAGTTGGGAAAGGCTAGAATGACTGCCAGGTTTTTATTTTTGTCTAGATCCCTTTTTCAGACTTCTCTCACTTCCTGTCTGATGAGTGTTGTCACCAGGACAGGAAGTGATGTTACACCTCTCAGTTGGGTAGCAGCCAAACCACCAGACAAGAGTTCTAATCCTTCCCCCATCCCCTCCAAAGCTAGAAAAGAACATTTTGGCCTCTACCTTGGAGGTCTAATGCAGGAAGCCATTTTAAAGTCAAATTCCTATTCCAAAGCTATACTTGTAAATAAAGGAGGATGCCAAAGTCATGTCACCACTTCCTGTTAGCTTCCAAAGTCATGTCACCACTTCCTGTTAGATGCCAAAGTCATGTCACCACTTCCTGTTAGCTTCCAAAGTCATGTCACCACTTCCTGTTAGCTTCCAAAGTCATGTCACCACTTCCTGTTAGCTTCCAAAGTCATGTCACCACTTCCTGTTAGCTTCCAAAGTCATGTCACCACTTCCTGTTAGCTTCCAAAGTCATGTCACCACTTCCTGTTAGCTTCCAAAGTCATGTCACCACTTCCTGTTAGCTTCCAAAGTCATGTCACCACTTCCTGTTAGCTTCCAAAGTCATGTCACCACTTCCTGTTAGCTTCCAAAGTCATGTCACCACTTCCTGTTAGCTTCCAAAGTCATGTCACCACTTCCTGTTAGCTTCCAAAGTCATGTCACCACTTCCTGTTAGCTTCCAAAGTCATGTCACCACTTCCTGTTAGCTTCCAAAGTCATGTCACCACTTCCTGTTAGCTTCCAAAGTCATGTCACCACTTCCTGTTAGCTTCCAAAGTCATGTCACCACTTCCTGTTAGCTTCCAAAGTCATGTCACCACTTCCTGTTAGCTTCCATGGTCATGTCACCACTTCCTGTTAGCTTCCATGGTCATGTCACCACTTCCTGTTAGCTTCCATGGTCATGTTACCACTTCCTGGTAGCTTCCATGGTCATGTCACCTTTTCCTGGTAGCTTCCATGGTCATGTCACCATTTCCTGGCAGCTTCCATGGTCATGTCACCATTTCCTGGCAGCTTCCAAGGCCATGTCACCATTTCCTGGCAGCTTCCAAGGCCATGTCACCTCTTCCTGGTAGCTTCCATGGTCATGTCACCATTTCCTGGCAGCTTCCAAGGCCATGTCACCACTTCCTGGTAGCTTCCAAAGTCATGTCACCACTTCCTGGTAGCTTCCAAAGTCATGTCACCACTTCCTGGTAGCTTCCAAAGTCATGTCACCACTTCCTGGTAGCTTCCAAAGTCATGTCACCACTTCCTGGTAAATTACACAGCTAAGTCTATACATGAAAGGTGGGAGATGTAATGAATGCCGCTGCCACATAAATCAAAGAATGAGTACGGGACTGTCGGGGACCTGAAGCCACCAATGACTTCTATTCCAGTTCTACTCTGATTTATTAATTGTCTGTTTGTACTGGGAACCAGTAAGCTGCCAGCAAGCAACCTCCCCTGTGATTTGCTTACACAATGCATGGCACCCCGAGGCTCTCTCTAGGTTTCCTCAAGCACAGAGCGCCGTCACAGGACAGAGGGGTTATTATTGCTATGGGAATGCAGATACAGACTGGGAACTTCTCAAACAAGAGGTAAACAGAGTGTAGAGAACACCAAGGAGACAGAGAGATTGATGGATGGCACCGGGGCAGGAAAGTTCACCTCGGCTCAATATAAAAACAAGGGCGAGAAAGTTCAGAGTTGGAAAGACAAACGTGGAAGGTGACCCTGTACTATGAGGTGATCTTACCACTCAACCACTAGAAACCAGGAAACTTCTAAGGCACGGGAAACTAAAGGCCTTTCTTATAATGGTCTGGCCCTCTAGCAACTTCAGCGTGAAATTATAGCTAATTTACCTACAAATGTCAGGTGGTCATAATAATCTGGCCACTCAGTGTATATCAGCCCTATAATGTGTCTGCTATTAATTACATTGGCAACAAGACCAAATTCTTACTGTCCAGGCTGGGAAAAGAGCTGGATAAGCAGCAACCCTAGTCACACCCCAGTGATGTTATTGGTTCCTAGTCAACTCATGTTCCCTAAAAAAAACCTAGAAGGGATGTAGATGTGGCACACCAGCCGTCGCTTCCTGTGCCGTTATCCTCCTAGCTGAAGTTTGGCAGTGTGAGATTATCTACAGCTCTATAGAGATGGTTGTCTCCACACCAAGACACAGTGCAGAATGAAGGGAAGAGATCAGCTGCGGGGATCCTATAGGCCCGGGGTGGGCAAACTCTGGCCCTCCAGCTGTAACTACAAGTCCCATGAGGCATTGCAAGATTCTTACAGCCACAAATTGATATCACAAAACTAAATGAGAAAATTAATTTGAACAATTTCCTGACATTTAAATATTTCGACAGGTCGATATAAATGGCCTCAGTATATATCAGAAGACTTCATATGTAGAGACATTTCTCGAAAGCTCGTAGCCTCGGGCTACACGTTATAAGATGTCAACCCTGACAATGTGAAACAGAAAATATTCCACTCTCACTTGTCAGTTCTGCTCATCTCCTGTAACCCCTTTGCAGGCACTTCCTGTCTACATGCGTTCACTCAACTGGCAGCTGCAAGTCAATACTCAAGGCAGGTTTCCTTATGGTGACAACGGTGGGGCATGCTTGTGCAATGTGTGTCAGAAAGACCTTGTAGACGAGAAGCCCCGTGTGTCAGGGTGACAATGCATTCTATAACAGGAAGTCACTGAACAAGGAACCTTATGGCAGGATCAACAGGGAATTATTTTACTGAAAGCTGCAGATTTGAAATTGCATTCACTTGTTAAAGATGACATGAGCTTTTATTGATCGAGTCCAAACTTTTAGACAAAGTTTACATTCTTTTTGCCCCCTTTTCCTCCCTAACCTAAAGGATCTCACGCACGCCCTCCACAGATCCGTACTTAACGAGATCCAATGGCTGCTGCTCCCGTTTGTTGACATCCAGAGGAAGAAAAAAAAGGATAAGTGCACTTATCCTTTAACTGCAGTAGTTATTCGAGATGACAACGCCTTGGACAAGACAGGAGAATGGCCTTGAACGCGGAATCACGTGACCCTCTACAAGGGTCTTCCAAAACTTTTCTCCAGACGTCAACTACGCCACTCAGCGGTTCTCCAGCTTTGGAATATAAATATGAAACCAAAGCCGGCCCCCTTAAAATGTATTCGGAACGTTCATTCAATTTTCAAAAATGTAATGGTGTCAAATCGACCATCGTGGCGAAAAAGACAATCGAAGGAGCTGCATGGAAAATTTTTCTCAAAGTAAATTGTAACAGTTACCGTGGTTTTTCATTCGGGAAAGTCCTTTCATTCCAAAATGTTATGTTTTCTTCGAACGTTTTAAGTCGATTTCATTATTAATGGTCATCACAGAGGTGGAACGCCATCAAAGTTCTAGAGAAGTGTGCCAGGGTTCCATCCTCCGCTGACTCCCGTCCAAAGAACCGGGCTGGAGATGTCCCTGTGACAGCCAACAAGGAGGACTTCATGGTTCCTCTTTATATCGTACATTGTCCATATTGCTTAAAATGTCAGTTTAAGGTGGACCAAACCTTTACTCAAGGTGGACCAAACCTTTACTAAGGTGGACCAAACCTTTACTAAGGTGGACCAAACCATTATGAAGGTGGACCAAACCATTATGAAGGTGGACCAAACCTTTATTAAGGTGGATCAAACCTTCTCATGATAAAAACGAGAGAGAGCATTTGGGCTTTCCACTGGAGTCAGTCAGGGTTAACTTCTTTTCTCCATAATTTCCCCAAAACAAATGCCTCGGGTAGGAGAGTGTAATTGGAACACGACCTTATACCCAAAATAACTAATCTGTCTGCTTCGAGCGCGTACAAAAAATGTAAGATTCCACCCGTCGAGCGGGGTCTGTCTGTGCCCTTATATGGATATGATGTGCGAGAGGCTCGGCTCCCCACTTCATCTCACACACTCGCTTTCTAGCAAATCGCTCCGCGGCCTTTGCAGCGTCACCGGCTGTGGTAATCGCGAACAAGCCCGTTTAACCTTCCCCAGAACTGGGCCGGACTCGGCCCGTCTCGGCTGAATTCTGCGCACGAAGGCGGGAGTGAAAAATCAGAGTTTGTAACAAAAGAAGAAACGTTAACCGTTTCCGAGAAACGCATGCGGAATCCAAACTTGTAAGAATCAAAGTACATGGCGCCAAAATACAGAGACCGCCGCAATGGCTAGTTTGCCGTCATGCTGATCTTACAGCTTCAAACGTTTCTGAACCTGGAACTGGTCTGTAGAACTTCGGATATGCCTCATGGGACTTGTTGTTCCACAACATCTGGCATGCCGAGCGTTACCTATCCATGATCTATACCAGGGGTAGCCAAACTCAGGCCATCCAGCTGTTGCGACAACTCCAAATCCCATAATGCATCTGTCTCTGGGAGTCATGCCTCTGGCTGCCAGAGTCTTGCAATGCTTCATGGGACTTGTGGTTCCGCAACAGCTGGAGGGCCGGAGTTTGGCTAGCCATTGCAACAGCACTAAACAGCATGGATGGGGGATGAACCGGAAGTAGGAAATACATTTGGTGATATCAAGTCAAGTAGACGGAACCATAAATTGCCTTAAAGATTAACTTTTTTCCTTTATCACACCTGACTATATATTTTTTTTTTATATTTGCATGCAGACCA
>NW_017308358.1:120477-127791 GCF_000935625.1 Nanorana parkeri | reverse complement strand
TTTTATTCACATAACTATCTTCCAAAAGAAAAGATGAAAGGTTGCTGGAACTGCTTGAGAAGTGTTAGCTGGAGTCGGTCTTTATTTGTTGGCCATTTTCCAAGTCCATCTAAGACCATAAAGGTGACAACGCTGCCGTGGGATTTCACTGCAGAACAAAAAGCGTGGTCACCCTGTTAAAGGAAGTGGAAACATTATAGATCTACCGGCAGGATCAAACAGATTTAAAAAAACTATGTTATGTTACCTCTGTGTTAAAGCTACTGACAGACTGCATCATATACATCAGTGGTCGACGACCTCGGCTCTCCAGCTATGGTGGAACTACAAGTCCCATGAGGCATTGCAAGACTGACTGCCACAGGCATGACTCCCACAGGCAGATGCATGATGGGGTTTGTAGTTAAAGCACAGCTGGATGGCCAGAGCTGCCTGCCCCTGATATATATCATTTTTGTAGTCTACCCAGAGTTCCCCTTTAAAGTATTAAACCCTCAACCTGCTTTTCAATAATGAATTTGGATCAAACAAATATAAAATCGTCCAGCAAAGTACTTTTATTTTGGCCAAAACACTTAGTCATCATTTTTCTGGACAGCTCCAACTCTCCCAGCTCAGCTTCCCTAAACCTCCTGTCCAGTACAAGATCACAGAGCAGAGTCCAGCAGCTGTCCATCTACTAGCTTGTACAAAGGAGGATGGAGGAGTGGGGGGAAGGGAGCAGGGAAGTGTCTTGCCTTGCTGTGCCTGTGTGTTTGTGGAGACACACACAGCTTACTAGCACACACAAGGGTGGCTCCATAGGACCCTGCAAGGGAAAGGAGTCACCCTACAACAGGAAGTCAGTGCCAGCTGATTCTGCAGGAAGCATCACGGAGCAGCATCCATTGTAAGCGATTGCATCAGCATTTAATATCACTTGAAGAAAACTCGCCATGTCAGGTGCTCTCCAGGCATGCAGAAATGATCAATTGCGGGATCGGTCATCTGTCAGCCTCGCTTGCTCTGAGACGAGGAAATCTTATCAGCTTGCCCTTTAAATGGCGGTAGGCGAGCCTCGCGGCTTGGTCGTGTTGGTACACAGAGGATGAATGGAGGAGAGTATACGGGTCGGATCAATGACATGCAGGTATGCAACAGGACAAACCTGTGTGGAGAGATGTCAGCAGCGGCTCCAACGTGCCAAACAACACGGCTCTGTGTGTTTACATGACGAGCTGTGCGCAAAGCATGCAGGTGTGAGCCGTGTACTCATCCCCCCCCCAGCAGAAGTGATTCCCACATCCCGAGCACAATGACACATTCATGGCTCTGTCATCTGTCTGCTGCGCTTGTTCACTGCACAAGCCGCCGCCTCCCGCACCTGAGCAGTCATACGGACGCGGCTCAGTATCTACAACGTAGTGCAGAGGAGGTGCTCCTATGAAAGCTGAACTACGGCCTTCCCTTCAGCCTTCTATCTGACCTCTGGCCTTCCATTCAGTCTTCTATCTGACCTCCGGCCTTCCCTTCAGTCTTGCACAGGTGTACCGGCTCCTCTCCTGGACTGGAATGGCTTCCTCTGAAATCACTGCACACTGAGAGCTTCTCATAATGTGCATTAGAACCTGTAGCAAGTCTCCCCTTTCTTATCGATCGTACCCCCAAATGCAACCTCAGATGGATTTTCCCAGCCCAGCAATCTGCTGCCTGATGCAACCCTATAGAGGTGAATGGGAGAGCCATGACAAACTCCATATGGGAGAGCCATGACAAACCCCATAGAGGTGAATGGGAGAGCCATGACAAACCCCATAGAGGTGAATGGGAGAGCCATGACAAACTCCATATGGGAGAGCCATGGCAAACCCCATAGGAGGTGAATGGGAGAGCCATGACAAACTCCATATGGGAGAGCCATGGCAAACCCCATAGGAGGTGAATGGGAGAGCCATGACAAACTCCATATGGGAGAGCCATGGCAAACCCCATAGGAGGTGAATGGGAGAGCCATGACAAACTCCATATGGGAGAGCCATGGCAAACCCCATAGGAGGTGAATGGGAGAGCCATGACAAACTCCATATGGGAGAGCCATGGCAAACCCCATAGGAGGTGAATGGGAGAGCCATGCCAAACTCCATATGGGAGAGCCATGGCAAACCCCATAGGAGGTGAATGGGAGAGCCATGACAAACTCCATATGGGAGAGCCATGGCAAACCCCATAGGAGGTGAATGGGAGAGCCATGACAAACTCCATATGGGAGAGCCATGGCAAACCCCATAGGAGGTGAATGGGAGAGCCATGCCAAACTCCATATGGGAGAGCCATGGCAAACCCCATAGGAGGTGAATGGGAGAGCCATGCCAAACTCCATATGGGAGAGCCATGGCAAACTCCATAGGAGGTGAATGGGAGAGCCATGACAAACCCCATAGGAGGTGAATGGGAGAGCCATGACAAACCCCATAGGAGGTGAATTGGAGAGCAATGAACGTCGTTTACGGCTTTGCAGCTGCTGTTGAATCCCAACTCCCAGCATGCACCACTAATCCAGGGCCCTCTATAAACAAATCGGGGCAATGGGCGGACGGATGGGGTGCGGGCGGCCACAAGGTGAAAAGTGTAAATGTGGGAAGCCGGATCACAGGGACGGGATGCTTGTACTAGGCGTGTACAGCGCCGTGAATGCCTGACCGCTGATGAAGTATGAGTATTTCACTGATTATGGAAAAGGAGGAACGTACAGAACCCGCCCGGTGTACAAAGATCTTATTATCTACATTTTATCCGATTACAAAACCACAACTTTCATCACCAAATAAGAAATGACTCCCAGACAAGAATGTCTGAATATCGGCCTCTGGTAGGAAAGACTGCGGGGTGGATACATATCCATGTCCACTTCTTCTGCCTTCTCCTAACTCCTCACCCTTTAGTGAATAGCTCTGTTAGATGTATAGCTGGCTAGTCTTCTCAAGTCTGTGACCAGTCTGCATCTGATTTAAGGTTTTATAGTATGTTTGTCCAATGTGTCTCCAAGTTCCATCTGCTGGGAGACGGACTCATAAAGGCCTCTGGGTACGCTGGCAACCATTATGCTACCTCCTGCTCCACCATCATAATAAATTAATGGGAAGCATTCAGGACGCTCTTCAGTGTAAACCAAGGTAAGGCGGCACAGATAAGAGCTCTTTAGGAATTTGGTGATGAGGCTCGTTCAGCAGTCTCCACGGCTTTGGTAGTATGAGCTGCGTTCAACTAGAGGTTGCCTAAAAGGGTCACTTACCTTAATGTGGTTTTAGAACGGCGCAGTTTGGAAATTTGAAGCAAAATTGTGACTGGATACATTTGGCAGGACTTGACAAATTCATGGGCCCCTGTGGTTTGGTATCGTCATTTAACATGTTTGATTCACATTGCATCTAAAGATTAGTCCGGGGGCAGGCAACCTTGGCATTCCAGATGTGGCGATACTACAAATTCCATCATTACAAAACACAAAAATTCCCCATCCTCAACCTGCCAGCCAGCCTGCAACCAAACAAGTAGCCCTGTCAACAGTATGCGTTAAAATCAGAGGTTTTAGTTGCACAAACTTTTGTCCAAAAATATGTAGAAGCCACACCGCCGCGCCAAGGCACCTCTGCAAAGTTGAGGCTGGGGAATTTTTGTGTTTTGTATTGTTGTAAGCCTTCCCAATGTGCGCCCTGCTATAAAGGCTGGTTATAGATTCATGCATGTACCATTTTTTCTACAAATTCCATCAGGCCTATGGCTGTCACATGCTTGAAGTGTATGATGGGATTTGTAGTTTCACAACAGCTGGAGTGCTAGGATTGCCTACCCATGGAATTAATCAATGAGTCCCATTACCAGTCTCATAATGTAGGGCCATTCCAGGAAGAACATGCAACTTCCTGTCTATATGGACCTCTGTTAATGAGACCTGTGCAGAGGCAGTCACCATTCTCTCTGCAGGCATAATGCACACCAAACTAGAGCACCACAATCAGGGACATTCCAGATCTTTCCCTTTATAGATCACCAATTAAAAAGGGAACTAAACCAATTTTTTCTAATCTAATTCAGTTTTGTTCAGATAACTATGTGAATTAGATAAGATGGATGTTAATAATCTTGCCCATCACTGTTAATGTTCAACAGACCTCGTGTTCATGTAGAGATGTCAATTCCAAAATGTAAATGAGAGCAGCCATATTGCTCATTACATATGCAGAACCTAAGTAGTAGGCAGGCTGGAGGACATGTCACATGTTCCCTACTATACCTGCAAGTACAGGGACTTTTGGAGGTGAAAAACAACGCTGGTAGGAGGGACAGAACGTTAAAGCCCATCTCTTGGACTCCACCCTTTACTCTCATCCAGCCACCGCTTCTAAACGGACCTGAATCCACCATCATGTGACCCTCCATGACACCTCTTCAGAGGGTCAACATTCTCTGAAGACCAAGCGGTCTGGTCAACACCACGATGCTGGTGTCTTCAGGACCTGTGAGGTACCTGGTAATGTACCTAATGGGAAGCGTACACATCACCAGGCAGTGACATTGGTGCATGAAGAAGACAGACACGGGCCATGTAGTCTCTTAAGTACAGATTAGGTAAAGATGGGTGGGTGATATTGTTTGTTGGATTTGGAGAAGGGTTCCTGGCTGGGCTTTAACGTGCCATAAGAGGGCATTATTAGTTACACACGGCTTTACCTAAAGAACCCCATCTGCCTCCTTCCTCACATGTAGGCCAAAATGACCACTGTGTCTAAAGTATAAAAAAAAAAAAAAAAAAAGAAGGACAAAAATAAAACATATCTAAGAATAAAACAAAAAAACATGAGGCAAACTCATCAGCGAGTACTGGGCGTGGAGCTTTTATCGTAAGAGATATTGTATGAAGTTTGGCTCCGGAGCCGCCATCACAGGATGCTCGTAGAAATTATTTCCACAATCTATTAATAAAAGAAAAAACGGACTAAAAATACATAAATCCCAGCAGACTGACTATGACAAAATACGTGTATAAGCAAGAACAGCAAGCCACTTCCATAAGCACAGTACAAACTTCACGTATGTCCTCAGATTCACCGACTCCGAAGACAACTGCAGCATTGAGTCTGCAGGGGGCAGCACTGGAGACGTGGGGAGTATTATTTTAATAGCTGTTGGGCAGTTTATTTTCAGATATTTATTAGGGATGCACAGGTACTAGTATCGGTGCTGATACAGAGTATTTGGGGCGAGTAGTCACCCAAATGCTCCCGATACCGGAATTTCCTGTATCAAGAACCCAGCTTCCTGATTGGCTGGGAAGTCAGCTACATGCTCCTGCGTACACCAGTAAGCATGGAACTGGCTTCCCAGCCAATCAGGAAGCTGGGCATCGGGTATTGACTCGCCCAACGGCTTCCTGATTGGCCGGGGAGCTGGCTACATGCTTTCTAATCACTTGCTGATGAGCGGGTGTGGAGCTGCCTTCCCAGCCAATCAAGAAGCCCGGCGGTGTGTAATGACTCGCCACGCCGGCTTCCTGATTAGTCTCGGCTAATCAGGAAGCCGGGGGGCGGGCAAGTCATTACATGCCGCCCGTCTAATCAGGAAGCCGGGGGGCGAGTCATTACACGCCGCCTGGCTTTCTGAATGAGACTTTCGGTATCGGGGAATACCGGAAAAAATATCGGTACGTGTACTCTATACCAAAAAAACGGTATCGGTGTATCCCTAATATTTATAATAAACTCAAGTTGGACTTGAAAAGGTTTATTTTACAAATACTTAATAATAAAGGGCACTTTCATGACATCTGGACATCCGAGGTCAGTCTCTGGTAAGACGGAGGGCAGAGTATCCCTTCTTTGACCCATTCAGCAAAATGTTATCGTTTATTAAGGTCTATTCCCAAAACACAAGCAATTCACAACATAGCCAGAAATGAAAGAAAAACTTGGTATAGCAGCCTTATGCTTGCCAAATGAAAAAAACATTCCCAGGACAGGGAAACCTCTCTATACGATTAGGAATCATATAAGCATCCAAAGTATTGTGAATAAAATCTATGACTTGGATCACTGAAAAACAAAGAAACATACACAGGAAAGGAATCTATTGCCTTCACAAACCAGACAGATGCTGGCGTTTGTTCCAGCAAGTCAGCTGTAACCCGATTGGTTGCTATGGACAACACAGACATTGCGCTTTGAAACGGCAGAATTACGAACAAATCTGCATGAAAGAAAGCCTGAAGTACATATTTCTACCCCCCACGCATGCATCTGGAATATCTTCAATACCCCCAAAACCTTTTGACGCACGTCTGACTTTTCCGAATGTTTATCAGGAGAACCTTTCATTTCTGTACAAAAAATGACCTTGTAAGTCAACATTGTATTGTCCACGCTGACTGCACCGGCAGCTTATCACCGACGTGTCTACCAAGATTAATTTCCTCAGTCTATTAAACCGTTGACTGTACACCAGACATAATATATCTGCTGTAACGGCACAACACGACCTGGAATGTACATACAAAGGGCAAGTCAAAGAGTTAATTTGGAGGGAGCATATGATGGAACAAAATACATAAACAGAGATTAGGAGCTTGGGATACAATCTTCTGAAGTTATATGCAAAAACATGACTCTTGTAAAAGTCAGGTTCGGCCATCCCAACTCCACTCAAATCGCTGATTCAGAAAAATGGGCGACCAGGCCAGAGCCCATGTGAGGTGGTCACATGCTCCTCGAACTGTCAAACCTTGGGACTTGCTTCTGGTAACACAGATTGTTTTGAAGTGCGGTTTTCACGTGCTTCTCATAACTTCTGCTTATGGAGTTTTCTCATCATGATCACGATGAGCTCAACTACCCAATGTTTTTAAAGGTTACATGGACCTTACACCAAAAAACATTGTATCATGCCTGTTTTTGCCCACAACGCCTCGGTGATAGCGATGCAAAAGTCCTTCTGGCGAGATCCTGAAAACAATTTTGGCAAGATGACATTGCGTGAGATTTGGAAATCATGACATCCTCCTTTCCAGTGCTGAAGCCATGTGTAAGACAAGAACATTCTCTAACGTCTCTCCACCGAGCAGCCATTCCCTACCGGGGTTCAGTGGAACCCCAGGATTCCTCTAGAGGTATCTAATGGCTGTGGCTCCCAGCTGATGGTGGCAGCATAGTACAGTGGCCAATGCCCCTTGGAAGGGCCAGTGGCATGACACTAATGAAGGATTTTGCGGTTTACAATGTTGACATTTTGAGCAACACTACAAGGGGGGCATTATTGCCATTGACCCCCCCCCCCCCCCCCCCC
>NW_017308358.1:118059-120412 GCF_000935625.1 Nanorana parkeri | reverse complement strand
CAATGAATTGTTTTTAGTAGGAGTTCCCGTGGACTTGTAAATGTTTTCAAGGGTTCCTCCGAGGTAAAAAGCTGGAGAGAGGCCGGTCTAGAGCATGGAGTTCATTCCGAAAGGCCATAACAGACTCTTCCAACTGTTTGAATCACTCTCTATCTGTATTTTTCAGACCCCTGTGAAAGCAATCACCGATACTCTACTTTTCTATGGAGAAAAACACAAAGTGAGGGACGATGGCAAGAGTTTGATTGCCAAGAGCAATACAAAATTATCCTCCACTGCCCCTTATAAAAAAAAAAAAAACCACAGAGAACTTTACATGCTGCAGAGGGTAACCAAAAATGGGGCAACATCTTCAAGTTAAATCACAATGAGTGACAACTGTTGGCGGGACCCTAAAGACGTCCAGGTGTGAAACACTGCGATTTTCCCCCCGCCTCACGTTGTGCAATCTTGCTTCAGTTCCATATGTACGCGCTCACACGGAGCCACCACTGCGAATATTCCAAGAAGTCTCCTTCACCTCGGCAGCACCACCGAGTTAGACGGCGTACCTGGAATTCTCGGCTAATCAAAGCAGAATGTGCACGCTTACAGTCTTTCCACTCGTCGATTGCGAGCTCTGCGGGGGACGTTAGACACCAGCAGTTGAAAAAATTAAGAGCATGTCCTCTCCACATCTGCAGAAGAAGAATTTCCTAATAAAATCCTGCGCTTGTGAAATATCTGCAAGAATTCTAAACTGCTAATGCTATTCAGGAGACATGGGAACTGTGCGGAAACCGAGGCGAGCGTACAAAAAATATGAGCGATTTCTCTGGCCGCTGAACACCCGCTCTTCCCTCAGACGCATTTTACTATTTCAGAGCCCATTGGGATACAATGCACTTTCTGCATGCGAGAGGCAGCAAGGAAACCTGCAAGTGGGTATTTCTGGGATTATTTTCACCTGGTAAACCTGCCAGTAACACACTTCCTGTCCTAGGGTGACAACACGCACACACTATACGGCAAGAGTTGCCAAACTTCTGCCCTCCAGCTTTGGTGAAACTATTTTATTTATCTAAGGTCCCTATTGCACACACATACAGGGCCCATAGACAGGAGCCAATCAACCTTCAGCATGTCTTTGGCGTGTGGAAGGAAACCGGAGTACACGGAGGAAACCCAGCACAGGGAGAACATGCAAACTCCATGCAGATAGTGTCCTGGCCAGGATTCATCCCGGGGACCCCCAGTGCTGAGAGGCAGATGTGCTAACCACTAAGCTGCCCATTAGGCATTGCAAGACAGCCACAGGCATGACTTCCAGAGGCAGATAATTTGCAGTTTCACCGCAGCCGGAGGGCTGGGTTGTGGCTACCCATGCTGTACTGCATGTGTGAAGTAGCAGCATTGCCAGTCTAGGCTGCTCACTCCTGATCTGGACTACTACCCATTTCCTCATCCGCATTACAGAAAAGGGGTGTTCTGTAGCTCAGGAGGAGCACTAGGTAAGGCCGATAAACACCGCCAGGGATCTCAATGCAACACAACTTGAGTGCACAGGAAGTTACATGCCCACTGGATTTCAGGCAGGATCAACAGGTATTTCTTTGCACCTAGTGACCGAATATAACAAAAGGCTTTTAATGGGATATTTAACAGCCCAGAAGTGAGAAATACGTTGTTAGGGTTTACTTACACTTCGGCTTTTAGTTGGAATTGGGGTGTATCTAAGAACACAGGATAAGTAATAAATAGGCGTTTACAGCGTGAATTGTTTTTTATTGTCCTGTCCTATTAAATTCACAAGAAAGGTGTAGCTGGGGATAAAGCCAAAACAGCAGCACTCCTGTAACTATCAAAAGGTAAATGCAACATTCCCATACAAAGTACAATTCTCATTAATATGCCAATTTGAGGGACGTCATTATCCGGAGCCACAGGCCTAAGAAAACGCCAGGTTTTAGCCCCCAGTTAAGCCGTCCTCTCCCCTCCGTGGGGTGGCGTCATACTGCGAGGCCTAAACGAGATGTCACTGAGCCCGAGGACCCCTCTCCACCTCCCCTTCCAGCTGGGAAAAAGGAGAAATAACGGATCAATTAGGCACATTGCCAGCGGAGAGGAAAAAGAGGGGGGAGAAAAAAAAAAAATTATATCCAAATTTAGGAATGCTTGAGAATAGAGCCCGAGGCACAGGCTTCCCACAGACTGCGGGGGGCCACTAGGGTAGGGCCAAGGGACGTTGAAGGCCTCATAAAATGATAATAGAGAAGGAAGAGTCCCGATCAGGCCAGTGACACTGGAAGGAGCAGGATATGGAGAGTGTCATGACCTAGAGGCAGGGGAAGAGAGGGGGGGGGGGGGGGGGAGA
>NW_017308358.1:116041-117797 GCF_000935625.1 Nanorana parkeri | reverse complement strand
GGTGTGTAAAATGCATTTAACCGCTCATGTACAGGACAAGCATTGACCAAGACAACCGGTGAACCGGTTGACCAAGACTGTCCATTGTAATCCAAACAGTTCCCGTTATTTTAAAAGGAGAACTATGGGGTTAGGGCTTTTCCCCATAGTTCTCCTTAGGGTAACGGGAGGACACAAACTAGCGTCCTCCCGTCACCCTAAGCTCAGTATGCCGCGAGCCACAGCTCGCGGTATACTGAGACGCCGCAGCTGAAGCGGATCCCGACAATTATGTCTGGATCCGCCCAGCTGCGTCTAGAGGAAGAGCCAGCTGTAACCGCCCCCTCCCGTTCCGCCAGTCAGCGCTGGAGGATCGGAGCGGGGAGGGGGGAATCCAGTCCCTCCCCTGTCACGGCAGAGAGCCGCGACAGGATCGAGAAGTGAGCGAACGCCGGTATGTGTTCGCTTACTTCCCGATCTACTGAGCCGACCTGTGACAGTCTCATTGTCACAGGTCGGCTAGAACTATGAGGATGAGTTAAAAGCACTCATCTCATAGTTCTCCTTTAACATGCCAGGGTTTGCTTTAAAAGTAGCATACATACATACATACATACATACATACATACATACTAAAAAAAGGCACAAGCAAAAGTTCCCTTTAGTGAATATCAAGGCCAATACTACATATGTCTATGACAGCCTGGGTAAGTGTCCATAAATCCATCGTACGCCTAGCCGTATGGTCCCTCAAAATATGTGGGTGCAACTGTGACATACAGATGGTGCTGTCAGAAACGCGTAGATAAGACACCGGCACATGCCTCAATAAAGACGTATTCATCAATGAACTTGGGAGTGCCGATGTCTATTCATCTTTATGACACCCTGGGCTCACAGAAAGTGGATTAAATGAAGCTGGTCGTCATTCAACCCCGTGTTCTATTGAAATCTCCAACTATCTCACTGCCGGGTACTTCCCAGTTGGAGATTTCGACCAGATGGCGTTAGACTGCAAAACACAAAGACTGCCGGAGCTCTGTACAGCTGCATGATAACAATATTCAGCAGGTGGCAAATGCGACGAGTATTAGGAAAACACTATGTGCGCATGCGCACCGCCACTGTACAGAGCTCCAGTCTTTCTGAGAACTGGAAGTGAGGTAGTTGAAGATTTCGATAGAACACCGGCACCAAGATGCAAGAGAGTGCAGGGCACAGCGGCACCAAGATGCAAGAGAGTGCAGGGGACAGCGGCACCAAGATGCAAGAGAGTGCAGGGGACAGCGGCACCAAGATGCAAGAGAGTGCAGGGGACAGCGGCACCAAGATGCAAGAGAGTGCAGGGGACAGCGGCAGATCGGTGGTAAGCACCGCTGCAAAAAGCTTCTTATTTGTTCTTTAAAGGCTTGGACAATGACACGAAACAAATAAGTGGAGTTCTGTTTTAAAGGAAATACACTGCACAAAAAATTACCCTTACAGTGCTCTCCCCTCTCCCGCGCTGCCAGGGTTAAATGCCTGTTAAGTCTAGGGGCAGAGCAATAAGGTGCAATACTTACCATATACATAGTCCGGCAGGATTTGGCGGGCCTCCTCTCCTCCGTGATGCTACGGGCAGTGGACGTCCTCAAGTATAATGCAGGACTATTGGCCCTGCATTGTACTTCATGACATCCGTATGCGACCAGCAGGCAGAGCGTCTTCGGGGGGCCAGTCGCAAAGCTGGGGGGAGTCTGCAAGAGCGAAGAATGTGGTATTACAACCTCTTGGCTTA
>NW_017308358.1:115590-115865 GCF_000935625.1 Nanorana parkeri | reverse complement strand
GGCTCCACTTTAAATGGTCATTTCTAGTTTTTTTTTTATTTAAGATAGTTTTTATTTATTTTGCATAGTGTAAATGGTCATTTTTATGCAATTCCCAGAGTTGGACTTCAAGGATGAGCCATACAGTAAAGAAGTGAAGATATCCTCAGCTGCCTATAGCTCTGGACTGAGACTGAAAGTAACCTCTGATCAAGCACTTTTTTCATCTTGTACTCAGTTAGGTTTCCTCAGGTTTCTGGCAAAATCCTATGGCTGGGCTCCATGAAGCCCCCCCA
>NW_017308358.1:90449-114444 GCF_000935625.1 Nanorana parkeri | reverse complement strand
GGGGGGGGGGGAGGGCTCCACTTTAAATGGTCATTTCTATTTTTTTTTTTATTTAAGATAGTTTTTATTTATTTTGCATAGTGTAAATGGTCATTTTTATGCAATTCCCAGAGTTGGACTTCAAGGATGAGCCATACAGTAAAGAAGTGAAGATATCCTCAGCTGCCTATAGCTCTGGACTGAGACTGAAAGTAACCTCTGATCAAGCACTTTTTTCATCTTGTACTCAGTTAGGTTTCCTCAGGTTTCTGGCAAAATCCTATGGCTGGGCTCCATGAAGCCCCCCCAACACATGTCTTGCACTGCACTGTTTACCGGCTTTGGTCAGTACTGCTGGACAACGGAAAGAAAATACTTGACTGAAAATACTTCCGCAATATTTTTAACTAACCACTAAAAGTACCTTCACTGCTTAGGATATAGGTTTAGGATATACAGTATATTTTGAGGCTCCTCACTGGAGAATCCTACCAGGAAGTACTTTCATCCCGAGGGAAGATAAAACCGCTGTTCTCGATTTGGAAAGACGTGCTTGGGAAATTGTATCTGCTCAAAGCTGGAGAGCAATGACGGTGCAATGAATGTTACCGGCACCAGAGAAGCTTGGGAGGCCACATTGGTCTGGTGGATCTTTCCATAGAGTGTGTGAAAGCTTCTGGACAGTGCCGGTTCCTTGAGCTAACCCAGGAGAATGTGAGTATTTCTGTACTCCTAATTCAATTATGGTAAATCAAATGCTAAGCTTTGCTAAAAATAAAAAAATAAAAAACTCAGCTTTGTATACAAGAACGAGAACAAGAACGTTTCAGCAGCTCATGAGTGTTCTTCTATACCGCTGACTTCCTCCTAGTAATCCCACTGAAGGACCCCGAGATAAGCCACATCTCCCACCTGCCAAGTGCCCGTCAACGCACCATTTTCTCCTCTCTGCCGCTGTGGTTTAAGTTGGACTTGTATTTCTGTAAACTTGGCTTTCATTCTTATTTAGGCCATGCAAACCGACATCAAGGCAACAGCTTCTCCCTTTCTACAACGTTAGCACTACCCAGGCCAATGTGGTCTTGCACATCCAGGAGGCAGGTCCATGACAGCCTGAACTCACAGGAAGTGGGTTGAATGATGATGGCCCTCATTCAACCCAGAAATGGAGTTATGGACTTTCTGCAGAAAACAGACCAGATTGAAGGCAAGTATTGTTGCATCAAAAGACGCACAAGGGCATTTGCTGTAACAAATATGACATTCTCAATTCTGGTTCTGAAATAACCACCAAGGTCACGTTTTCAGGTTCTCCTCCGCCTTCCCAACATTTATCATTGGCTCAGTAAAATTAGCACAACCGTTCAATCTCAGTGAAATTTTGAAAGTACAGAGTCGGGAAACACTTTTGTACCCTATGCCATAAGCAATCATTTGTTCAACGTTCAATCGCTAATGATTTTAGGTGACTGAGCTCATACAATTGCCTCTGTAGGATCGGCTTAAACACCAAGCTTGCCATTACTCTGCCAACTTCCTCCCATGCTCGCCTCCAGGACTTCTCTAGAGTCTCTCCCATCTTCTGGAACACTTTACCCCAATCTGTTAGTCTATCTCCCACTCTGACTGCGTTTAGGTGATCCCTAAAGATTCATCTCTTCAGGGAAGCCTATCCCGCCTCAACCTAACCACTCAACCATCACATTCTCAAACAACTCATCCCCACGCAGCTACCTCCTAATGTATCACTTGCCCCTCCCTATTAGATTGTAAGCCCTCCCATGCAGGGCCCTCCTTACCATCTTGTCTTGAATTGTAATGTCTTCTATATAGTGTAAAGTGCTGCACAAACTTTTGGCGATATATAAATCCTGTATAATAACTTTGTGCACAGTGCTTCAGTGCCATCTCCTACTAGTCATACCCACTACCCTCCAAACCCACCAATGTGTTTCTTTCACCCCACGCCTGCACCATTCAATGGACAATATTTTCAGGTAATAGAAAATCACATTAGGGATTACAAAGGATTCCATCCATTAGAGGATATTCAGCCAATCACTGCACAAGCTCAGAGACTCAAATCCCTATGAGGCATTCAGACAGATCAGAGATGAGCCGTCTCCGCTGGGTGACGGGATTAGACCGGCTCTCCTGCTGTGCTGGTTTAATCCCTGAATCAAGTTCGTCATCTTTCTAGAATAACCACCCAACTGACCGATGCAGCAGCTATTAGTGGCCACAAACACTTCAAGTGATTATCCAAAACTTACAATTACATTCCAAAAGACAAAGTAAATAAATGGTATGAAGTTCTTTTTGACCCCTTTCGAAAAAAAGTTGAAAAATAAAAAAAAAGCCAACTGGACAGACTGGAAAATGTTAATCCTATTCAAAAAGGAACTGTGCAATATATATTTCATTTTGCATAGAAGAGGGGAATGCTTTTCGCTTTGGATCATTAGGGAGATTCCTTCATTTTCTATCCTGTAGACTCAACAAGAATTGAGGGACTATCTTTCCAATGTGAGAGAAATCCCTTCTTAGTGGCCACAGGAACAATTGTTTCCATTAAAAGATTTCTCCTCTATTCCTGTACTGGTGGCAACTCGGAATTTTGCATCCCACCTCACTTTAATTCCCGGTGACATTGGTGATCAGGACAATTGGGGACAGCAATACAAAAAGCCATAAAATCTGACAGAGGTTCCAACCCCTCGCCACTCTATCCCAACCTATAAAGAAAAAGCCTTTAGTTATACTTCATATCATTGGGATAAATCTCTCGGCCCTTGTTTTCATTCCGCATATTACTCCACACGTGTTTCCATGGATATGGAATTTAAATCCAAGGTCGAACAATACAAATTGTTGCTCATTTTATATCAGTTTATAAGAAAATGTTACAGTGAATAGGCGACAGTGTGAAAAATACAACAATGTCAAACTGCAAATATTCAAAATGTCAATATACCAAATCTCACGCACCGAGCACACCACCAAAACATCCCAAAGTGACTAATCGTGGACGCAACAGCGATGAGCCGCATTGACTCACTTCAACAGATTACTACGGTTTTCTGCAAGGTTAAATCGGGATTTCTGCTTTTCTCATCACTATCCATATCGTATCTGCCAACATGCACGCTCGGCCAATTTAGATGTCCATGGTTATGAGGAAGACCGCACAGAAGATGGTTAGATGCAAGTTGTTGAAGATTCAAGAAATCGCTAGATTCCTCCATTCACGCTAAAGATGGTGGATGGAGAAGTCTGCCATGGTGGCTATCGTATTCCCGCGACTGTTAAAATATCTGATTGGTTGTAGTCACAAAGATCAACTTGTTGAGCTAAGTAGTGCTGACAATGTCATCCACAGATCAAATTTTGGCAGCGGACAAAATCCGATCCATGTATGGCCAACTCTAGTCCACGGAGCAAGGAACTGGCTGTTGTTGGAGCCAACTCTCCCCCCAAATAAAATGAGAAAGGGTAACACCTGCAGTTCAATGATTGCAGTCTGTGTGGCCAATATGGAGATTTCCCCAAGTAGTGGAGGAGTACCTGACAGATGTACTAACCCTTCTCCACCAGAAAGTACCAACTCAGCAAGCCTCAGAGCAGGTACAAAAGGACCATGGTGGAGAGCCCACCTGGAGTCAGCCTACTGCCAGACCAGTTCTGCATATGAGGCACAGAAAATGGGGATTTGAAGCTCTACTAAAAAAAAGTTTTCTTAGGCCCCCTTAGGCCAGGTTCACACCATTTTCCAGACCAGATCTGAAACGCGGTGCATTGCGTTTTGCCTCGATTTTGCCACGTTCCAGAGCTAGGTTTTTTTTTTTGCTTTTTTTTTTAAGCTTAAAATGGGCTTTCAGGTGCGGAACAGGGCGGACCAGTGCGTTTGCATATGTTCCAGTGCATTCCAGACCAGACAAAATACAACATGTATTTGTCTGGTCTGGAACGGACTGCCAGAAGATCAGAAATAGCATAGGGACACATTAGAATGCATTTTGGGCCCAGAAAAATTTGGTCTGGTCTGGAGATGATGTGGTGTGAACGGGCCCTTAAACCAGGGGTGGACAAATGAATATGGAATTCAGGAGCCAGTTTAACCAATCCAGGAAGCCAGCAGGATATTTGAGTGACAACAACTAGAGAAAACCTCAAAAGTTAGGCACCAGCTGACATTTTTACATACTGGTGACACGGCTCCTGGGATTTGTCCAGTCAAAGTCAGTGACAACCGGTTTCACCAGACAGGAAGTGGGGAAATCTGCAACAGGGAGTGTCGACTGGGGTTCTAGCTTGCCTCCTACTCTACTAACCTATCCTCCTGAAAATGCTGCTTGTTTGGGTGTTACACTGAACCACTCGATTCAACAGTTTGAGTCCCTGACCCGGAAATAAAAAAGTGCCTAGAAGAGTGATGTCAGAACTCCTGATCCGTATACTTGCTCAGCGTGCACAGGAGACGACGTAGGCAATGAGGTCCTTCATACTTCTCGGGTAACGTGTGAAAACTGCGACTCTCCAGCGTGTGAGAGTTGGAGGTCAGTAATCCATGCTTACACTTGGAACGAAATGCACTAAGCCGCAGCCATGGTAGTGCCCATATGAGGAGAACTCTGAAATATTACACATCAGATTTGCAGCAATTTGCCCAAGAATGGCTGGGAAAGGCTTCAAAGGGTCGTTTTTCAAGGCTTTGCGGGGAACGATTTTCCACTGTAATTACACACAGCAGCTACCAGCGGAGTCTCACACTCCCAGACGCAGGCGAGGGAACAGCTGTTTCTGCTACCAGGACCAGATGGACGTGAAGGGATGACATCAGACTTTAACCCTCTCGCAGCGCAAAGCCGGCGGCACAAAGGTTCAAAACGCCAGCAAAACACACCAGGGGAACATTTAACACAAATACTACAGCCGCTGCTGGGCACCTCCCATGTACAGCTCATTCAAGAGTTTACACAGTCCAGGACATAAATATCTGTTTTTTTAAAGCTGAACTCGGAACTCAAATACTTTTATATAAATATAATTTTGCAATAGCCACAAAGGTTGAAAATCCTCTCCGTGGGCAACAAATGCTTTCGCAAATTCAGATATTACCTTGTAACAGTAGCGGCACCATCATCATTGTGATGTACATGTGCAAAAGGACAGAGCAGTGGATGTGGCCCACCAGGCCCCACCCACTACAGGAGGGAGCGGAGACCAGTCACCCTGCACAAGGAGAGAGAGAGAGCAGAAGTGACCGGTCTTTATTACAGGAAGGGGCGGAGACAAGACCAGTCACCCTGTACAAGGAGAGAGAGCAGCAGTGACTGATCTTCATGACAGGAAGCTCCATGTTTTTGCACAGATCTGGAAGAAATACACAAAGCTCACCAAGATTCAAGAAAGAATACACACGACTCTTGTATTTAGATATCTGCTTATCCCAGAGTTTGGTCTTAAAGTGAGCCTGTGCTGTGCCCACACAGATCCATGTCCAATACCAACAAAGCAACACGTTCACTTTATTAAACCCTCCCCAGAGGAATAAACCTAGTCTTTGCTGCCCCCAGCTGCTCCGTTCAACCACCAGGAGTGAAGGAAAGTCCTATGTAAGCGCTGAGTCGCCAGAATCATCGCTTACACATGCTTATGGAGACCGCAATGATTGGCCCAATACTGCCACATGGTGCGAGTCACTTGCTTACTTGGGTTCTTTCTCCGGGTCCTGGTGCATTCATTTGAACACATCCAGAATATTCTACTGGTGCATCCAGCTTTGCACGAGAGTGAAGATCGTATAAGAGGTGGTAATGGCGAGTACATTGTTGTGCTACCTATTTTTCCTTAATGTATGTAAAGTTTCTTTCAGCAGGGATGTTCGTCACTTTCCTGCCTATACGGATGACTGGATGGGGCACTTACAAATCTGTATATAAAATGCAGGTTACCAAAATAAACATAAAAGAGATTAAAATGTATACGTTGTGTCCAAAACTAAGAAAATGGTGAACCAAATAAAGGGAACCTAAGGTATGTTTTTAAGAACGTGCACTGGGGTTGCGAGTTGGCCAACGGCGTGATAACATGTTGGCTCCAAAGTCTCGGCCATGCAGCCAGCACCCGTTATCTCCGCGCAGACTCCCACAAAACACACAAATTAAAGAACCACTTCCGGGAGATTCTAGTCCTCCTCCACCTGATAACAGAATGAGTCACTGGCCGCAAAGCCATAACACAGCGATAAACCCGGACCACAAGAAGGAGGCTAGTACACAGTACGGAGAGTCACACACTTGCGCAATAAAAGCGTTCTGAAAAGTGATGAGAGGTGATGGAGAGGTCCAGTATCTGATCTGAGAAGGCGTCTGATACAACAATGAAGGAACTGATGAACAGTAGGTCAGTTTTCCGCAGCCATCTTCCTTCAAGGTTAGAACTTTGTCTCGAATTCCTCATCATTTCCTAAAACTTCGGTGGTAAGCAAATTTCAGCCCTTCAGAAGTGATGAAACTACAAATGTCATCATGCATCTGCCTCTGGGTGTCATGTCTGTGGCTGTCAGAGTCTTGCAATGCCTCATGGGATTTGTAGTTTCACCACAGCTGGAGGTCCTGTCTGGTCGGCCTACCACTAGTATATACTGTAGATTGTTGACTGTCAAGTGGGTTGTAGTCATCGGTAAACATTTGGATTCCGTGCATGATCTGATGGCTTACAATGACTTCAGGCCAGCTTCCACCATAAACAGGAAATGTTATGGTCACACGAGCACTCCTGTTTAGAGCATCAGATGGGGGACTACAAGGTTGCCCAGAGTCAGTTTATCTTGGGTGGTGGAATATAGGAATCTGACAAGGTAAACAGCTGGATGTCCATGCATGATCTGGTGACTTACAATGACTTCAGGCCAGCTTCCGCCATAAACAGGAAATGTTATGGTCACACGAGCACTCCTGTTCAGAGCATCAGAGTGGGAATCAAAAGGGTGCCAGGAGTCAGCTTATCTTGGGTGGTGGAATATAGGGATCTGACCAGGTTGTCTTTTCTTATTTCCCTACTCTATCCAAAACACTGAACTGCTGTCAAAGATCTTTTCACACCAAGGATTTCCACTTCTGTGTGTAGGAATTGTGAATTTAGAGTCAGTCGGTGTCCTGTTAGTCATTAAGACCTGATGAAGGGGGATTACCGGCTCCAAAACACGTTGGCTGTGCATATCTTCTTGTTGTCCATTTGTGAAGCCAATAAAGTTTTCTTTTGGATTTGCTTGGTGTTTTCTTTTCTTAATTCCTTACTCTAGGTATCTCCTCCCTCTGGAGGGTCCCCCTGCTTCATGAAGATCCATCAGGCCCAAATATCACTCCTATTCGACTAGAGAAATTCCAGGGTCCCGAGCCTCACCCCCACTCCCCCTTGGATCCTAAGCAGTGTTGTCAGCCATCCCCAGCTGAATTCCCCTGGACTACCAAACAACTCTCATTCGTATCTCCATAACGTAAGGGAAAGTTCTTCTGTAGATCAGAATCCATTAGTGTCCTGCTATTCATTGATTAAATGCTGATGAAGGGGGATTCCAGACCCCGAAACACAAGAAATGTAGTAAATATGCTTTTTTGCACTGCTTGCCCTGACACACACTATAATCAGCAACAACTTCTCATCAGAAGTGGGGAACATTGTGTAAAGGTGTGATGGCTGCCATCTGCGAGGGGTCACACGAGAAGGAATTTGCTTCACTGCGGACACAATGGCCTCCTCTAGCCGGAGCCAATATTCCCTCCCTGCACAGTGCAGTATTCATATTCACTTCTGGATAAATATTAAACCCGGGGACAATACATCAGTTCATGGCGACGTTTAACATTAACGCTTTCTACGGCGAAACGTCCTTCAGCCGGCACTGCTGGGCGCTGGACGTGTATTCATCAGCCGGTAGAACACCCTGTAGTGTGGCAACTTCAGAACAGATTGCTGCGCAATCTGTTGAAAAGAAAATGTGGTTACGTTACAGAGTCCGAAATATATCCGAATGTGGAGGACCTTGAATTACACAGGAGGGTCATGCAGACGCACAGTACATACCAACCGTGTCCATAGGTCCGATGCAGGGGAAACTAAAATCCATGCAAAGCATGCAAGAAGGTCTCATTCAGGCATTCATGTAATGCCCCAGCCCACCCCATTCCCCTTTGTCAGTATTCTGAGAACCCCCAACTTTGTTGCACGAGAGCAATCCTCAAACACACCCCACTCCAGGCACCTTGCCGTCTCTTTCACAGCACAGGTCCAGTGACCTTGTGAGATGCACTCTGCATTCTGGCTGCAGCGAGTTAGAGAAAACGCAGATTCACAAACTCAGTGAAGGTTCTGGTTATAGCACAGTTGCAGTGTTTGCTGGATAGCATTAATAGCTCACCGACTGCTATCGCGTGTGGTATATAAATGCTTTTTAAAGGGAAACCGCAGTCTTTTGTTGCCGTTATTTAGTCATACATGTGAACGATTAGCTGAAAGTAAATAAAACTTATTATGCCAATATTATGCGTGTACACAGGGCCGGCGTATTTGCTCTTTACACAAGTAGGTTCTGCTTGCTGCTCAGTAGTCTTGCAGCGTGACTGCGCCTTACAGTCCTTCACTCTCACCGCAAGTCTATGGATCAGGCCTGATCTGGCTAAAAGCAAAAGACTTGTAAAATAATTTCTCTCAGCAGGCCCTATAGTGCATGTGCAGGCATTGCTCAAATTCATCCCAAAATACCCATTTATTCCTTCCATGCAACAGCTACTTGCCAGAGGGAAAGGGAGGATTAAGATTGCCCAGGCATCAACCAAATTTACCCCAAAGCCTCCCTCTTGCCCCCTAGATCATGCCCCGGCATTCTAACTTATTCCTGCTGCAAGAATCATCTTTCATTACTCCCTGTGGCATTAACAGGCTTGTAAACCAAAGGAGGCACAGCTGCTGGGAGCTCAGGTCCTAAACGCGCCCTCTCCCCAAACTACATCTCCCAAGAGCCCTTTACCTGCACACAACGTGTCGGCGGGCTTGCGAGAATCATAGCAGTAGCATTATTTTGCTGGGAAAGAAAATATTGTGTGCATGTGGAGCTGGACAGAGATGTACAAGGACAGGGGGAGTTCTCTATTACATGAGGCAGGGCTGAAAACTTGGGATTTCAGTGCAGAAAAAGGAACTGTGTTGTCAGCACAGACAGGAAGTTACCAGCAGATGGGATTTCTGGCAGATTTACAGGTGTTTTCTGTACTTGCAGCAATTTTAAAGGATAAAACATTGGGAAATGCGCAATAGTTGAAGATGTACGGATTTATTTTTTACTTTTTGCCCTGGCAGCAACGCTCATTACATCTTCTGACCTACAGGAGGACATTCAACAATCCATGTATGAAAGATTCGGAACTATGGCAATTGTGCACAATGCTTGCTCCATAATAACGTTTTGAGTAAATGTCACAATTCTAACTCAAAATGTGCACTAAAAATACATAACGGATTCCGATTCCCCGTTAAAAAGTAACAGCGCAATATAAAAACTCTAAACCTGTAAAAAAAAGCTGCACACGGTCAGAGCGGCCATATACTATAAAAGAATTCGAAATATCTCGGAGCAATAACAATTTACATTGTCAATGTTTGCACAATTCACAGTGTAACGTCACAGCAAACACAGAGGAACCAAGTTCAGGTTTAGTCAGAATATATTGTGTTATGTGTCTAAACAGATTCTACAGGTCACCAAGGACAATCCAGTATATAAAGAAGTGCGTGGTTCATGCTAGACCTCCGGAGGAGACAAGAACATCTCTATACATGTACTACAGAGTCTTCTACCATTTCACTGTTCCAGAGACTTCCTAGTCCTCCTACAGGGCAACCCCGGAATCCCAATGACCTTCAATGAATTTCCCGGAACGGGCTGGGTTCCGGTAATGTTACAGAAAAATCTTTTGCAAGAACAAGCTCTTACTGTATGTAAATAGGTTAGTGTTACACGCTGGACCTGGGCAGGGGACATGTGAACATCTCCATACTTGTACCACACAGTCATCTGCCATTTTGCTGTTCCAGAGGCCACCACCCATGAGAGCTACTTCCTTGTCCTTCAGGGCAAACCTGGAAACCCAAATGACCTAAAGTGAAATTTCCCAGACCGGGCTGGGCGCCTGAAATGTTACAGAAAAATGTTTTACTGTATTTAAATGAGTTAGTGTTACACAATGGACCTGGGGAGGAGACGTGTGAACATCTCCATACTTGTACCACACGGTCATCTGCTGTTTCCCTAGCACTGGCAGGCTGTACCAGAGGCCACCACCTATGAGAGCTACTTCCTTGTCCTCCTCCAGGGCAACCCTGGATTTCCAATGACCATCAATGAATTTCCCAGACCAGGCTGAGCTCCCGAAATGCTACAGAAAGATCTTTTTGAAGAAAAATCTTACTGTATGAAGATAAGTTAGTGTTACACCCTGGATCTGGGGAGGAGACATGTGAACATCTCCATACTTCTACCACACAGTCATCTGCTGTTCCAGAGGCCACCACCCATGAGAACTACTTCCTTGTCCTCCTACAGGGCACACCTGGAATCCCAATGACCTTCAGTGAAATTTCCGAGCCAGACTGGGCTCCTGAAATGTTACAGAAAAATCTTTTACTGTATTTAAATAAGTCAGTGTTACACCCTGGACCTGGGCAGGAGACATGAACATCGCCATACTTGTACTACAGAGTCTTCTGCCGTTTCGCTGTTCCAGAGGACACCACCCACGAGAGCTACTTCCTTGTCCTCCTACAAGGAAACCCCAGAATCCCAATTACCTTCAATGAATGTTGTGGACCAGGTTGGGCTCCTGAAATGTTACAGAAAGATCTTTTGGAAGAAAAATCTCTTACTGTATGCAATAGATTAGTGTTACACGTTGGACCTGGGGAGGAGACATGAACATCTCCATTCTTCTACTACAGAGTCTTCTGCCGTTAAGCTGTTCCAAAAGCCACCACCCATAAGAGCTACTTCCTTGTCCTCCTCCAGGGCAACCCTGAAATCCCAATGACCTTCAAACCCTGGAATCCCAAGGACCGGGCTGGGATCCCGAAATGTTACAGACAGATCTCTTACTGGTACATCTCAATTCCACTGCTGGCCTTTGCATCTTGCACAGTTGGATGGAATGGGGCTTTGTTGGGTTTTCCCATCATAAAACAAGGTAAGCCATCCAATGCTAGCATATTATAAACTTGGTCAGGAGTTCCGTTTTATTGGCTGACTAATTGTCCCGGGGTGGTGGCTCACTAGCTACTTTACAAAACAAGGTGCACAATAGATGATCTCCAGATTTCCATCATCAGATTTAAAAAGCTCAACTTCAGCCAAAACTTTGTTTTTATGTTGTGGACAGAGTAGGGTAGGGCAAAACCCTGGTCATGTCTTTACTTTGGCTTGTGACTCCCATGGGAGACATGTTCCCTCATTTGGGTTAGGGCAGGAAGTGATGGGAAATCTCTCCAGTGGAGACACAGATGGCAGTCATACACTTCGGAGTAAACTGGGGATTGACTAGAACCTTTGTCCCATGTTCCTAGGGGCCGTATGTGCTGACCAGCAAGGGATCCATGCGTAGATTCCCTGCTGATCGGAGCAGTATGGAACGGATATCACTCTTGTGACATCTGTGTCCATTCAGTGGTAAGATGGAAGGGAACAAAAACTTAACTGTACAGATCCATGTTAGGTCTGTAGGGAGTCAGATGTAAGCAGACATAAGTCCATTTACATCCGATTGGTCACGATCAGGTCCACCAAACGGAGTTCTGTTCCATTCTCTTCTCTCGCAGACAAACTCTAAGGTTGAAAAACTGACAGATGGATCTTATCGGAACACAGTGTGAAAGGGACCCAATGTTCCTGGAGATTGGATACAAACTATCTGTGGTGGTTTACAATGGGGACGTTGGGAGTAAAGTCTCTTGGTGAAGGAATGCAAAGATTTTGGCTAGGCCCGGGAGAGTCTACAGAGGCCCAGGGGAAGGAGGGTCAAATAAGGAGACATCTGTTAGCCCAAACAAGATTTATTCCAAAAGAACAAAAAAATGTGAGTGCACGGATGATCTTTCTTCGTCAGGGATTAGGATGTTGCATGTATTTAAAAAAAATAAAAAAAAATAAATTAAAAAATCAGGACCCCATCTAGTTCACAATTTCTTAAGAAAACGGATTGTGAACCACAGCTGGCAATGAGAACTCCAACAGCCAGTAGTCTGAAGGACTAATCATTGCCAGCAGTGATCCAAAACCCCTTTTCTTTAGACATTGTAAACCAGACATGTCGGGATTTTTCGTTTCATGCAGTTCTGAGGAAGGAGGCCCAGCCTGACCCCAGAAATGCATTGGTGGTTGTTCTTTGGAACAAAACTTGTGCGGACTCTAGATTTTATGGTGTGACACTTTCAGCAACCCTCCGGTCCCATCATTTTTATTACTGTGCGTCTCCCTCTCCCGGTGACCCTCACTCACCCAGCTTCTTATCCTGCTGTCACAAGCTCTTGCATGGATTGTAAGAGGTGAAATGCCCAATGACAGGTTTTAGCCTTCCCAAAATAAAAAATTGGCAAGTGTTGGGGTCCAAAGCCTCCACCTTGGTCATATACATACACAGAAAGTTATTTGGTCAACGTCATACAAAACAATAAAAAAAAGGCCGTCCCTTTAAATGAGGCAGCATCTCTTTGGGTCACATGTGGGGGCGGCTGGCAAAGTTGCATGGCCGCTCTCCTACACAATATTTGCAGTACCTTGCTGCCCCCTTTCCAGCCAGAGCACCCCTGCCCGACTCTCAACAACCTGGGACACTTTAGCCGGTGTCCCACCCAGCTTCTGGCAACCAGTGATGTCAGTGGTTGCCAGGAGCAGGGCAGGATGCTGGCCAGAGCGTCCCAGGTTGCTAAAGGCCCAGGTGGGAGATGCAGAGCCTGCAGAGGGCGGCATCACTGCCTGTCTGTGCCGTCTCCTCTACCCCTCTCCTACGTACTCCACCACACTCCAAACCCTAGCCCCCCTCCCAGGCCGCCCACCCAAAATTTCCAGGGACACCACTGATTACAAAAATAAAATTACTAAATTGATTCAAATGAGTTGCCGGCATTTTTAATGGGGTTGTAGAATAAAAGGTCCGGGACCAAAGCAAAATCATGGGAGGCATGCAAACTCTGGGCGTCACTGCTGAGACCACCGCGCTTCAGGGACACGGGACTATGTACCAAGCCTTGCAATCATTTGCTGCACCCTTCCCGTTGTTCCATGTCAGCTGGCACATGCCGAGCCAACACATACGCCATTGCGATCCTGGCGTTCCGATGTAGCAATGTCAGATATTTCATTTTGCTTTATAACCTACAGATAACCTCTGGAGCGTCCAGATGTTTGGTGACCTCTGTATGCAATCAGGAAAACACAAGGCGCGGGCTCACGCTAACCTACTTTGAAGAGCTCTGGGCTGCAGTCTCCAAGTCTTGTGTTCTAAGCATGCTGCCACCATAGAGATTAATGAGCAGCCACTGTGCAGCACATGAGAGCGGCACAAGAAAGTCACTTCAATATCACAGATGGGAGACGTCCATGTGACAAAACGGCTCGAGCTAGCTGAAGTTTAACTGCATGTTAATGCAGAGCGTCGGTGAGATCGAGGTAAACATTCACCCGGCATAATGGAAGTGACATTCCACGGTGCTATATAGGCTGCAATGACGACAGCAGCAGCCTAGGGTACAGCACAATGCCTCCAAAGCTGCTGGAGCCGAATCCTTGTGGTCATTTAGAAGCCTGCTGCAGCCAAGTACAACCCAGGCGATAGGACCCGTTCATGTTGCGGCACGCGCGGTGCCTCTTCCTAGCTGCTGCTTGCAGATAAAGTAGAATAGAAGATAAAAATGAATTGCATATGAAAAGGTTAAATGTAAAAAAAGCAATATTCACCTTCAATTACGAGATGTCCCCTGCAGTACTTCTATTTCCCCACTAGATGTCCTCAGTCCGACATCTAGCATCATTCAACCCACTTCCTCTGAGACCAGGTCATCCTGGACCTGCCCCCAGCCTGTGACTGGACAGTGAAAGGAAAAGCAGCATAGTGATGAGCTCATCTCTTTGCTTTCTGCTCCTGATGCTCACAATGGAGTCCTGCTGTACAGAGACCGCAAGAGGCCAATACCGGTTCACATTCAGGTGCTTACACTGCCAGTATTTAAAAATACAATTAAATGATGAATTATTGATTAGAGCTGCGATCATTTCAGTCTTTGGGTGGATGTTTCATCTTTTTAAATGTGCAGCTCTCATTCAAGAATGCTTAGTGTTCCTGCCATTAAAGTCCTTGTCCAGGCACTTCCTGTTAGGGTGACAACGCTCTGTTCCCGTCTCCCGAATGTCCTCCCGTGTTGTTGCACTGTTGCATGCTCTCCCAATGGAGACACAGCCATGCCCACCCACATTGCACAGGCTTATTCCACTGTTGTCTCCATCAAGAAAGCTGCCTTGAGAAATGCCGTGCAGCCTTCGCTGGAGTGCATGTAGAGAGGAGGCGACTGCCAAGAGGCTGTGGCAGTTCCGCAGCACTGAGATGCAAAAAAAAAAGGATGCATTCAGGTAAATAACATGCCCCAAATATCAGTCACATGCACATAAAATCTGACGGGACGATTTAGACACCTGTGCAATGTGTGTGGGCATGGCTGTCTCTCCATTGGGAGAGCGTGCAACAGTGTGAGAACACGGGAAGACATTCGGGAGACGGAAACAGAGATTGTAGAATATTAGCACGCTGAACTACCCCTACAAATGCCCGGAATTTCAAAGAGGGACGATTCCATATAACTGACAGGACGTGAATGGTCTGGCGACAGGTTCTCTTTAGTGCACAACCACTATTCTGCACACACAAAGTAGAGATCGTAGAGGATCAGCATGCTGAACTTCCCCTACAAATGCCCGGAATTCCAAAGAGGGCTGATTCAAGTGCTCAATGGCTGCTGTCACAGCCTGTTACCTGCACACGCACCTTGTTGCTGGGAGACGGAAGCGAGACGGTGGGACAATGGCGCGCTCGGCTGTACAGCTCATTAATCATTTAGGCAGCTTTGTCTAAACCATGTCTTCCCGCAGAGTTTTCTCAGCGGAGGGGGGGGCCTGTGTGTGTGGCAATTTCCTAGACGGCTCGGACTACAGTATATAATAATAGAGAGGACATTGCCCAAATATATATATCCCGAAACACAAGTATATACCGGAGGTGCTACTGCCAAGTGTTCTGAAGGTGCCACTTTTTTGGTACTTCCTTCTTTGTTCAGTGTTGCCCTCTCTGACTCTAATACTAGGGTAGGCAACCCTCGGGGCACGGTTCCTCTTAGCCCAGGGGTGGGCCACTCCAGCTCTTTATCTGCAGGCAGCCTGTAGTGGGTAAGGCCTGCTAGACCCCTCCCAGGTTTGTAAATTTCGAGGGGATTATTTTAAATGCATCTGTGGGGACCCGTTCTGCCTTCTAGGCGGCCGCCTTTGAGGGGGTGACCCCTTCTAGGCGCCCGCCTGTGAGGGGGTGACCCCTTCTAGGCGCCCGCCTGTGAGGGGGTGACCCCTTCTAAGCGCCCGCCTGTGAGGGGGTGACCCCTTCTAAGCGCCCGCCTGTGAGGGGGTGACCCCTTCTAAGCGCCCGCCTGTGAGGGGGTGACCCCTTCTAAGCGCCCGCCTGTGAGGGGGTGACCCCTTCTAAGCGCCCGCCTGTGAGGGGGTGACCCCTTCTAAGCGCCCGCCTGTGAGGGGGTGACCCCTTCTAAGCGCCCGCCTGTGAGGGGGTGACCCCTTCTAAGCGCCCGCCTGTGAGGGGGTGACCCCTTCTAAGCGCCCGCCTGTGAGGGGGTGACCCCTTCTAAGCGCCCGCCTGTGAGGGGGTGACCCCTTCTAAGCGCCCGCCTGTGAGGGGGTGACCCCTTCTAAGCGCCCGCCTGTGAGGGGGTGACCCCTTCTAAGCGCCCGCCTGTGAGGGGGTGACCCCTTCTAAGCGCCCGCCTGTGAGGGGGTGACCCCTTCTAAGCGCCCGCCTGTGAGGGGGTGACCCCTTCTAAGCGCCCGCCTGTGAGGGGGTGACCCCTTCTAAGCGCCCGCCTGTGAGGGGGTGACCCCTTCTAAGCGCCCGCCTGTGAGGGGGTGACCCCTTCTAAGCGCCCGCCTGTGAGGGGGTGACCCCTTCTAAGCGCCCGCCTGTGAGGGGGTGACCCCTTCTAAGCGCCCGCCTGTGAGGGGGTGACCCCTTCTAAGCGCCCGCCTGTGAGGGGGTGACCCCTTCTAAGCGCCCGCCTGTGAGGGGGTGACCCCTTCTAAGCGCCCGCCTGTGAGGGGGTGACCCCTTCTAAGCGCCCGCCTGTGAGGGGGTGACCCCTTCTAAGCGCCCGCCTGTGAGGGGGTGACCCCTTCTAAGCGCCCGCCTGTGAGGGGGTGACCCCTTCTAAGCGCCCGCCTGTGAGGGGGTGACCCCTTCTAAGCGCCCGCCTGTGAGGGGGTGACCCCTTCTAAGCGCCCGCCTGTGAGGGGGTGACCCCTTCTAAGCGCCCGCCTGTGAGGGGGTGACCCCTTCTAAGCGCCCGCCTGTGAGGGGGTGACCCCTTCTAAGCGCCCGCCTGTGAGGGGGTGACCCCTTCTAAGCGCCCGCCTGTGAGGGGGTGACCCCTTCTAAGCGCCCGCCTGTGAGGGGGTGACCCCTTCTAAGCGCCCGCCTGTGAGGGGGTGACCCCTTCTAAGCGCCCGCCTGTGAGGGGGTGACCCCTTCTAAGCGCCCGCCTGTGAGGGGGTGACCCCTTCTAAGCGCCCGCCTGTGAGGGGGTGACCCCTTCTAAGCGCCCGCCTGTGAGGGGGTGACCCCTTCTAAGCGCCCGCCTGTGAGGGGGTGACCCCTTCTAAGCGCCCGCCTGTGAGGGGGTGACCCCTTCTAAGCGCCCGCCTGTGAGGGGGTGACCCCTTCTAAGCGCCCGCCTGTGAGGGGGTGACCCCTTCTAAGCGCCCGCCTGTGAGGGGGTGACCCCTTCTAAGCGCCCGCCTGTGAGGGGGTGACCCCTTCTAAGCGCCCGCCTGTGAGGGGGTGACCCCTTCTAAGCGCCCGCCTGTGAGGGGGTGACCCCTTCTAAGCGCCCGCCTGTGAGGGGGTGACCCCTTCTAAGCGCCCGCCTGTGAGGGGGTGACCCCTTCTAAGCGCCCGCCTGTGAGGGGGTGACCCCTTCTAAGCGCCCGCCTGTGAGGGGGTGACCCCTTCTAAGCGCCCGCCTGTGAGGGGGTGACCCCTTCTAAGCGCCCGCCTGTGAGGGGGTGACCCCTTCTAAGCGCCCGCCTGTGAGGGGGTGACCCCTTCTAAGCGCCCGCCTGTGAGGGGGTGACCCCTTCTAAGCGCCCGCCTGTGAGGGGGTGACCCCTTCTAAGCGCCCGCCTGTGAGGGGGTGACCCCTTCTAAGCGCCCGCCTGTGAGGGGGTGACCCCTTCTAAGCGCCCGCCTGTGAGGGGGTGACCCCTTCTAAGCGCCCGCCTGTGAGGGGGTGACCCCTTCTAAGCGCCCGCCTGTGAGGGGGTGACCCCTTCTAAGCGCCCGCCTGTGAGGGGGTGACCCCTTCTAAGCGCCCGCCTGTGAGGGGGTGACCCCTTCTAAGCGCCCGCCTGTGAGGGGGTGACCCCTTCTAAGCGCCCGCCTGTGAGGGGGTGACCCCTTCTAAGCGCCCGCCTGTGAGGGGGTGACCCCTTCTAAGCGCCCGCCTGTGAGGGGGTGACCCCTTCTAAGCGCCCGCCTGTGAGGGGGTGACCCCTTCTAAGCGCCCGCCTGTGAGGGGGTGACCCCTTCTAAGCGCCCGCCTGTGAGGGGGTGACCCCTTCTAAGCGCCCGCCTGTGAGGGGGTGACCCCTTCTAAGCGCCCGCCTGTGAGGGGGTGACCCCTTCTAAGCGCCCGCCTGTGAGGGGGTGACCCCTTCTAAGCGCCCGCCTGTGAGGGGGTGACCCCTTCTAAGCGCCCGCCTGTGAGGGGGTGACCCCTTCTAAGCGCCCGCCTGTGAGGGGGTGACCCCTTCTAAGCGCCCGCCTGTGAGGGGGTGACCCCTTCTAAGCGCCCGCCTGTGAGGGGGTGACCCCTTCTAAGCGCCCGCCTGTGAGGGGGTGACCCCTTCTAAGCGCCCGCCTGTGAGGGGGTGACCCCTTCTAAGCGCCCGCCTGTGAGGGGGTGACCCCTTCTAAGCGCCCGCCTGTGAGGGGGTGACCCCTTCTAAGCGCCCGCCTGTGAGGGGGTGACCCCTTCTAAGCGCCCGCCTGTGAGGGGGTGACCCCTTCTAAGCGCCCGCCTGTGAGGGGGTGACCCCTTCTAAGCGCCCGCCTGTGAGGGGGTGACCCCTTCTAAGCGCCCGCCTGTGAGGGGGTGACCCCTTCTAAGCGCCCGCCTGTGAGGGGGTGACCCCTTCTAAGCGCCCGCCTGTGAGGGGGTGACCCCTTCTAAGCGCCCGCCTGTGAGGGGGTGACCCCTTCTAAGCGCCCGCCTGTGAGGGGGTGACCCCTTCTAAGCGCCCGCCTGTGAGGGGGTGACCCCTTCTAAGCGCCCGCCTGTGAGGGGGTGACCCCTTCTAAGCGCCCGCCTGTGAGGGGGTGACCCCTTCTAAGCGCCCGCCTGTGAGGGGGTGACCCCTTCTAAGCGCCCGCCTGTGAGGGGGTGACCCCTTCTAAGCGCCCGCCTGTGAGGGGGTGACCCCTTCTAAGCGCCCGCCTGTGAGGGGGTGACCCCTTCTAAGCGCCCGCCTGTGAGGGGGTGACCCCTTCTAAGCGCCCGCCTGTGAGGGGGTGACCCCTTCTAAGCGCCCGCCTGTGAGGGGGTGACCCCTTCTAAGCGCCCGCCTGTGAGGGGGTGACCCCTTCTAAGCGCCCGCCTGTGAGGGGGTGACCCCTTCTAAGCGCCCGCCTGTGAGGGGGTGACCCCTTCTAAGCGCCCGCCTGTGAGGGGGTGACCCCTTCTAAGCGCCCGCCTGTGAGGGGGTTGCCTGTGAGGGGTGACCCCCTTCTAAGCGCCAGCCTGTGAGGGGTGACCCCCTTCTAAGCGCCAGCCTGTGAGGGGTGACCCCCTTCTAAGCGCCAGCCTGTGAGGGGTGACCCCCTTCTAAGCGCCAGCCTGTGAGGGGTGACCCCCTTCTAAGCGCCAGCCTGTGAGGGGTGACCCCCTTCTAAGCGCCAGCCTGTGAGGGGTGACCATTTCTAGTCGCCCGCCTTTAAGTTTAGCAAGTAGAAAGCAAACCCAGCATCACTGCACTATCACATTGTAAATCATGTTCTGTATGACGAGATCTATTCTCCGGGCTGTCAGATGCAGTCCCTCAGGTAGAAATCAGGGCAGAGGAATTTGCATTCTGTACAGACACGCTACTTCCATTCTCCTCCACAGACAAAACCAGCTTGTTTTAGTGTATTAACCCCTCATATCCTGGATGCGAGTCTCTACAGTTGGCCGCGATTTAAAGAGCACCCGTCAGCCCGCAGGCAGCTGCTGTGTTTTCATGGATCTATTCGGCCGTACGGGTGCTGTCCTGTGTGGTGGTGGATTCTGGGCATCGGCATTCATCTGCTGCACACGACAACATCGTCTGATGCGATTATGTGGCCCGCAGACAGTACAAGAAACCCCCCTCCGTGTATGAAGGGCCCCGATTTAGGGACACAGGTATCTGAAAACATTAGCTTTAGGCAGACCCGGTGAACGTGTCTGTATTTGCATCTGCTGAGTCTGGGCCTTTGTCTGCTGTCCTAAGGCATAACTGAAAACGAAGCGCGTACATCATCATCGCATAACGTTACCACGAAAGTATTTTCTAACACGTCTCTCCCTGTGCGGAGGAAACACATCGCAGACAATGCTCGGCTTTAGATCATTGGCCCTACAGCCGCCTCCTCCATGTGGAATGATAAAGGACGTGTTAGTAGGGCGCTGGATCTAAAAAGGCAAGTATAATCCAGCGGTGGGCAACCTTGGCACGCCAGCTGTTGTGGAACTACAAGTCCCATGAGGCATTGCATGACTGACAGCCACAAGCATGATTCCCAGAGGCAGAGACTTGATTTGCAGTTTCAGCACAGTCGGTTGCCTACCTATAAGCAGGTTAGTAGCTAAGTAGGTAGGTAAGTGTGCAAGAGCAGCTGAGAGAGCCTTAGAGAGGAAGCTTCAAGGGACCGATGGAGGGAGCTTGCTGGACTGAGGAATAAGGCACCTTATTACTCTACCCCTAGACTTAACCAACATTTAACCCTTGCAGTGAGGACGGGGCAGAAGTGGTTCAGCACGGTTTCTGAGAGGGCGTTTTTAATCACGTTGCGTGAAACGCAATTTAAAGCGCCCAAAACCGCGCTGAGCAGTGCGTTTCCATTTAAATCTATATGAAATTTGCTGATCAGCGAGACAGAAGTAGCTCAGGGAGCATTTTGGGCGGCAGGCGTTTCTGATCACGCGGATCCGCACGCTTGCATGAACGGCCCCCATAGAAATGTATGGGATTGTTCATGTAGGCGGAAAAATCTGCGCGACCGGTGTACCGTATTTTTCCGTCTATAAGATGCCCCCATGTATAGGACGCCCCCCACTTTTCTTACCCAGAAATCAATATTTTCCATGCTCTTTTGCATAACTGATTACATCCAGTATTTAATTTTGCAGCCGCTTACTGGTACCGGTATTTTTTTTGTTTTCTGACATTTTTATGGGCTCCCCATTACATCTGGGCACTGGCTACACGCTCTCCCCAGCATCAGCTGACGTCAGGTACACAAGGCTCATGATTGGAGAAAACCTGTTAGCTTGTCTCTGCAATCGGAAGTTTCACTCGTGAGGCTAGTCTGCAGAGGTATAGGCAGTTTCGCAAACGCAGGTTCTCCTCTTGGCCCCCGTGTATAAGACGCCCCTCCATTTCTAGGTAAATATTTTTAAGAAAAAGTATAGTCTTATACACGGAAAAATACAGTAGTTTTTTTTCCCTTGTGTCTGGAGTTGGTCTTTAAAGAAGAACTCCGGGCAAAACGTTCTACTCCCAGCACTGCAAAGGTTAAGTGCTTATTTTTGTCTAGGTGCAAAAATAAAGTTAGACTCACCTAATCCTTGGAGCCGGCCGGCTGCGACCGCGCTCCCTCCAGCCCGTCTCCTTCTCCACTGCAGCGATGGGATGTCCCTCGGCGTCCTCACTACCGGAGCAGCTGTGCATGGCAACCAATCAGCATCCACCTTTCATTTTCGAATCTTAACTGAACAAACTGAAGAGGGAAGCTGATTGGTTGCCATGCACAACTGCTCCAGATTTTGATGATTTTCCCCTCTGTGTATGATGACTCCCAGGACCTCAGACTGCTGTAGCGGAGGGGGGGGGGGGGAGAGAGAGGCTCTAGGGACCGGTCGAAAAGCAAGCTGGCTCCAAGGGTCAGGTGAGTAACTTTTTTTTATATACGTTCCTAGATGGAAACGAGCACTTAACCCTTGCAGTGCTGGGAGTAGCTCCAGTGGTGTCACAAGGGGGGTGCGGCCAACCCCCTGTGACACCAAAATGACTCATTTTGGTGTCACCCCCTCTAAAAAAAAAATTTGGGCACTCGGTCATGGAACAAGAGCGCGACAGTGTCAGGAGAGAGGAGGGGACCCGGCGGCATACCTTACCCCTCCAGGTGAACGTCCCCTCCTCTCTCTGCCGGCGTCCATCATCAAGATGGCCGACGGCAGGTGTCAAGTGGATAGCAGCACGTGCGCAGTGACGTCATGGTGGGGTGTCACCAGGTCCCCGCTCCTGGCTGACACCCGGCCTCGGCACGGCCCCGAGTAGCTCCCCTGCAAGGTTTAAGAAACGTTCTGCCTGGAGTTCTTCTTTGAGGCCGGCCATTAGTGCACATTAGAACCTTTACTATAAAAAAAACAGTTACAAATTATCTACGGTCTGGCAAAATAGTCTTTTTTAGTGCAGTTCCACTTTAATTGTTAATCATGTACCATGCACTGAAGTCATTTTAGGGTGCAGTGACCCCCAAAGCCGATATGAAGCACCATGCAGAACATTTTTCCCCAGAAAGAAAGAAAAAATTGTATTACGTGGAATCTTGAGGCTGTGGTTGCATAACAATAAGCAGCAAGAACCATATAGACTGAGCAACAGCACAAGCCAGAGGTACGAAAATAAAATACATTAAAATAAGCCAACCAAGAACACACGTGAACTTGTCAACTTCACAGAAAGCAACCCAACAAACATATCGCCTGGAAGGAAATTCCACCAGAGTACGTTTGTTTTAGTAGTAAAACCCGTGTGGAAATGAGCGCTCACCATTTCACACACACACCAGAAAACCTGATCCTCCACTCCGGGAGAGGTTACCGACTCATTCTCCGCATACCACGAATATACAGGGTGACTGCAAATCAAACATTCCAATTATAGAATTCTCCGCTCGGCAATGTGACATTATCCGACACAAGCTGGGCGCCACCGGCACATAAAAAGACCCTCGATGGCTCCGTGGTCACCAGGGGGAGAGAGGCAAATATGGACGTCTTACCATTTCGTCCAAGGCGTATCGCAGCAGGCCGTGCTCGTACAGGATGAAGAACCTCCGCTGCCATTTCTGTGGAAGAACAAAGGACATCATTAGGTGGCGGAATCAGAAATACGGCGTTCAGTTCTTATAATGAGCTAAGAAAGCTGACGCAAGACATTCGTAGGCCGCAACTGCCAACCTCTTTCCGAAATGCCGGCTGCTATGCGGATCCCGTGGCTTCGAGCATGCAGCAGGTGAAGACAGGACTACTGAACCATTTACCTGTTCTGGGTCACCGACTCAGAATATTGCATCGGCATTGCAGCTAGGACACTAGTATTTTCAGAAGGTGGTTAACAATGGTAGGCACAGATTTCCACTACAGATGACCGATCATATTAGACCATAATGGTCATCAGGAAGGGGAGCAAACATCTAAATACATTGTCCAAATACATACCGTACATGGAAACTATTGTTGATTTAAAAAAAAATGTAATTTTGGCCAGCCAACTTTAATCCAGACCACCATGATGGAGAATGTCGTTGGGTCCCTGATCTTCACTGCAGGTAAAGTGATATTCAAGTATCAGCTGGTCTCCTGAGTACTGGTCCTGGTATCCTGTTTTGGGGTGGCTCCTTTCCCTTGACCATGCCTTCCATATATTTCTCAAATACATAGTTACCTTAAAGTGGACCCCCTCTACCTCTTATAGAATTGGGAAATAATAGTACACGCTTATGGTGTTGTTTTAGAACACTTCCTGATTCCTTGTCCAGGTAAGGATCACATATGCACTCCCCCAATGTCTCTTGGGATTGCCACAACACATGCCAGAAGGCAGTGCGCCGCAAAATTATGTGCATGCGAATGTGCCACAGTCAGCACATCTGCGCACACATGGGAGATGACCACACATGTGCAGAGATGCCATGGTCTCTGCAAGGTCCTAGGAACCAGTGGCATCTGTGCACACGTGTAGTGATCTTCTATTGGGTGTCTCTGCCTGGTCCCATTGTTGAAAGTGCGTTCTGCACAGCATGCAGTGTTGCAACAAGTTTGGATAAAATAGGATAGATGCTCTTAGTGACCGCCACAGATGGCGCCATGCAGAACCTCAGAGATGTGGTCACTCCAGAACACAAAGCAAATATTGTTTATTGCAAATAACATCACATAGGTCAAAAATGTGACTGTGTGGCCTTGAGGATGGGACCCTGCACGGCCCCAAAACATTGGCAATTTATACCCATGTGATATTATTTGCAATAACCTTTTATTTGCATTCTGTAGTGCTGGTGACCCATCATCACATCTCGGTCTGGTCCCAAATACATAGCAGAGCCCTGCAGCACATCAGCATGCACACGGTGGCAGCGGGCCGGCAGGATAGAAAACTTATGCTGGTGTGAAGATCTTC